>NW_028324258.1:1822343-2125234 GCF_054372755.1 Phalangium opilio
AGACCACCCGGGAGAGGTGTTGTGGGGTCTCAGATGTAGCGTAAAAAGTCAAAACTTTTCCACAATACGTGACAACCATTTAATTTCTGAGCTTTCGTGGCTCAATGTATAGCGCGTTCGGCTGTTAACCAATAGGATGGTGGTTCGAGCCCACCCGGGAGCAGTGTTGTGGGATCTCAAATGTAACGTACAAAGCCAAAGTTTTTCCACAATACCTGACGACCATTTAATTTTTGGTCTTCCGTGGCGCAATGGTTAGCGCGTTCAGCTGTTAACCGAAAGGTTGGTGGTTCGAGACCACCCGGGAGAGGTGTTTTGGGGTCTCAGATGTAGCGTAAAAAGTCAAAACTTTTCCACAATACGTGACAACCATTTAATTTCTGAGCTTTCGTGGCTCAATGTTTAGCGCGTTCGGCTGTTAACCAATAGGTTGGTGGTTCGAGCCCACCCGGGAGCGGTGTTGTGGGATCTCAAATGTAACGTACAAAGGCAAAGTTTTTCCACAATACCTGAAGCACATTTAATTTTTGGGCTTCCGTGGCGCAATGGTTAGCGCGTTCAGCTGTTAACCGAAAGATTGGTCGTTCGAGCCCACCCTAGAGAGGTGTTGTGGGGTCTCAGATGTAGCGTGAAAAGTCATAACGTTTTCACAATACCTGACAACCATTCAATTTCTGAGCTTTCGTGGCTCAATGGTTAGCGCGTTCGGCTGTTAACCAATAGGTTGGTGGTTCGAGCCCACCCGGGAGCGGTGTTGTGGGATCTCAAATGTAACGTACAAAGGCAAAGTTTTTCCACAATACCTGAAGCACATTTAATTTATGGGCTTCCGTGGCGCAATTGTTAGCGCGTTCAGCTGTTAACCGAAAGGTTGGTGGTTCGAGACTACCCGGGAGAGGTGTTGTGGGGTCTCAGATGTAGCGTGAAAAGTCATAACTTTTTCACAATACCTGACAACCATTTAATTTCTGAGCTTCCGTGGCTAATGGTTAGCGCGTTCGGCTGTTAACCAATAGGTTGGTGGTTCGAGCCCGCCCGGGAGAGGTGTTGTGGGGTCTCAGATGTAGCGTAAAAAGTCAAAACTTTTCCACAAAACGTGACAACCATTTAATTTCTGAGCTTTCGTGGCTCAACAGCTGATTGCGCTAACCATTGCGCCACGGAAGCCCAAAAATTAAATGGTCGTCAGGTATTGTGGAAAAACTTTGGCTTTGTACGTTACATTTGAGATCCCACAACACCGCTCCCGGTTGGGCTCGAACCACCAACCTTTCGATTAAAAGCCGAACGCGCTAACCATTGCGCCACGGAAGCCCAAACATTAAATGGTCGTCATGCAGGTATTGTGGAAAAACTTTCGCTTTTTACGTTACATTTGAGACCCCACAACACCGCTTCCGGGTGGTCTCGAACCACCAACCTATTGGTTAACAGCCGAACGCGCAAACCATTGAGCCACGGAAGCTCAGAAATTAAATGGTTGTCACGTATTGTGGAAAAGTTTTGACTTTTTACGCTACATCTGAGACCCCACAACACCTCTCTTGGGTGGGCTCGAACCACCAACCTTTCGATTAACAGCCGAACGCGCTAACCATTGCTCCACGGAAGCCCAAAAATTAAATGGTCGTCAGGTATTGTGGAAAAACTTTGGCTTTATACGTTACATTTGAGATCCCACAACACCGCTCCCGGGAGGGCTCGAACCACCAACCTATTGGTTAACAGCCGAACGCGCTAAATATTGAGCCACGAAAGCTCAGAAATTAATTGGTTGTCACGTATTGTGGAAAAGGTTTGACTTTTTACGCTACATCTGAGACCCCACAACACCGCTCCCGGGAGGGCTCAAACCACCAACCTTTCGGTAAACAGCTGAACGCGCTAACCATTGCGCCACGGAAGCCCAAAAATTAAATGTTCGTCAGAATTTGTGGAAAAACTCTTACTATTTTCGTTACATCTGAGACCTCACAACACCGCTCACGGGTGGGCCCGAACCACCAACCTATTGGTTAACAGCCGAACGCGCTAAACATTGAGCCACGAAAGCTCAGAAATGAAATGGTTGTCAGGTATTGTGAAAAAGTTATGACTTTTCACGCTACATCTGAGACCCCACAACACATCTCTAGGGTGGGCTCAAACGACCAATCTTTCGGTTAACAGCTGACCGCGCTAACCATTGCGCCACGGAAGCCCAATAATTAAATGTTCGTCAGAATTTGTGGAAAAACTCATACTTTTTTCGTTACATCTGAGACCTCACAACACCGCTCTCGAGTGGGCTCGAACCACCAACCTTGTGAATAACAGCTGAGCGCGCTAACCATTGCCCCACGGAAGCCCAAAAATTAAATGGTCGTCAGCTATTGTGTAAAAACTTTGGCTTTGTACGTTACATTTGAGATCCCACAACACTGCTCCCGGGTGGGCTCGAACCACCAACCTATTGGTTAACAGCCGAACGCGCTAAACATTGAGCCACGAAATCTCAGAAATTAAATGGTTGTCACGTTTTCTGGTAAAGTTTTGACTTTTTACGCTACATATGAGACCCCACAAAACCTCTCCCGGTCGGTCTCGAACCACCAACCTATTGGTTAACAGCCGAACGCGCTAACCATTGAGCCATGGAAGCTCAGAAATTAAATGGTTGTCAGGTATTGTGAAAAAGTTATGACTTTTCACGCTACATTTGAGATCCCACAACAACTCTCTAGGGTCGGCTCGAACGACCAATCTTTCGGTTAACAGCTGATTGCGCTAACCATTGCGCCACGGAAGCCCAAACATTAAATGGTCGTCAGGTATTGTGGAAAAACTTTCGCTTTTTACGTTACATTTGAGACCCCACAACACCGCTTCCGGGTGGTCTCGAACCACCAACCTATTGGTTAACAGCCGAACGCGCAAACCATTGAGCCGCGGAAGCTCAGAAATTAAATGGTTGTCACGTATTGTGGAAAAGTTTTGACTTTTTACGCTACATCTGAGACCCCACAACACCTCTCTTGGGTGGGCTCGAACCACCAACCTTTCGGTTAACAGCCGAACGCGCTAACCATTGCTCCACGGAAGCCCAAAAATTAAATGGTCGTCAGGTACTGTGGAAAAACTTTGGCTTTATACGTTACATTTGAGATCCCACAACACCGCTCCCGGGAGGGCTCGAACCACCAACCTATTTGGTTAACAGCCGAACGCGCTAAACATTGAGCCACGAAAGCTCAGAAATTAAATGGTTGTCAAGTATTGTGGAAAAGTTTTGACTTTTTACGCTACATCTGAGACCCCACAACACCTCTCTTGGGTGGGCTCGAACCACCAACCTTTCGGTTAACAGCCGAACGCGCTAACCATTGCTCCACGGAAGCCCAAAAATTAAATGGTCGTCAGGTATTGTGGAAAAACTCTTACTTTTTACGATACATCTGAGACCTCACAACACCGCTCCCGGATGGGCTCGAACCACCAACCTTTTGAATAACAGCTGAGCGCGCTAACCATTGCGCCACGGAAGCCCAAAAATTAAATGGTCGGCAGGTAATGTGGAAAAACTTTGGCTTTTTACGTCCCATCTGATACCTCACAACACCGCTCCCGGATGGGCTCGAACCACCAACCTTTCGACTAACAGCCGAACGCGCTAACCATTGCGCCACGGAAGCCCAAAAATTAAATAATCGTAAGGTATTGTGGAAAAAACTTTCCCTTTTAACGTTACATTTGAGACCCCACAACACCGTTCCGGGTGGTCTCGAACCACCAACCTATTGGTTAACAGCCGAACGCGCTAAACATTGAGCCACGGAAGCTCAGAAATTAAATGGTTGTCACGTATTGTGGAAAAGTTGTGACTTTTTACGCTACATCTGAGACCCCACAACAGCTCTCTTGGGTGGGCTCGAACCACCAACCTTTCGGTTAACAGCCGAACGCGCTAACCATTGCTCCACGGAAGCCCAAAAATTAAATGGTCGTCAGGTATTGTGGAAAAACTTTGGCTTTATACGTTACATTTGAGATCCCACAACACCGCTCCCGGGTGGGCTCGAACCACCAACCTATTGGTTAACAGCCGAACGCGCTAACCATTGAGCCACGAAAGCTCAGAAATTAAATGGTTGTCAGGTATTGTGAAAAAGTTATGACTTTTCACGCTACATCTGAGACCCCACAACACCTCTCTAGGGTGGGCTCGAACGACCAATCTTTCGGTTAACAGCTGCACGCGCTAACCATTGCGCCACGGAAGCCCAATAATTAAATGTTCGTCAGAATTTGTGGAAAAACTCTTACTTTTTTCGTTACATCTGAGACCTCACAACACCGCTAACGGGTGGGCCCGAACCACCAACCTATTGGTTAACAGCCGAACGCGCTAAACACTCAGCCACGAAAGCTAAGAAATTAAATTGTTGTCACGTTTTGTGGAAAAGTTTTGACTTTATACGCTACATCTGAGACCCCACAACACCTCTCCCGGGCGGGCTCGAACCACCAACCTTTCGGTTAACAGCCGAACGCGCTAACCATTGCTCCACGGAAGCCCAAAAATTAAATGGTCGTCAGGTATTGTGGAAAAACTTTGGCTTTATACGTTACATTTGAGATCCCACAACACCGCTCCTGGGTGGGCTCGAACCACCAACCTATTGGTTAACAGCCGAACGCGCTAACCATTGAGCCACGAAAGCTCAGAAATTAAATGGTTGTCAGGTATTGTGAAAAATTTATGACTTTTCACGCTACATCTGAGACCCCACAACACTTCTCTAGGGTGGGGTCGAACGACCAATCTTTCGGTTAACAGCTGAACGCGCTAACCATTGCGCCACGGAAGCCCAATAATTAAATGTTCGTCAGAATTTGTGGAAAAACTCTTACTTTTTTCGTTACATCTGAGACCTCACAACACCGCTAACGGGTGGGCCCGAACCACCAACCTATTGGTTAACAGCCGAACACGCTATACATTGAGCCACGAAAGCTCAGAAATTAAATGGTTGTCACGTTTTGTGGAAAAGTTTTGACTTTTTACGCTACATCTGAGACCCCACAACACCTCTCCCGGGCCGGCTCGAACCACCAACCTATTGCTTAACAGCCGAACGCGCTAACCATTAGTCACGGAAGCTCAGAAATTAAATGGTTGTCAGGCATTGTGAAAACGTTATGACTTTTCACGCTACATCTGAGACCCACAACACCTCTCTAGGGTGGGCTCGAACGACCAATCTTTCGGTTAACAGCTGACCGCGCTAACCATTGCGCCACGGAAGCCCAATAATTAAATGTTCGTCAGAATTTGTGGAAAAACTCTTACTTTTTTCGTTACATCTGAGACCTCACAACACCGCTCTCGGGTGGGCTCGAACCACCAACCTTGTGAATAACAGCTGAGCGCGCTAACCATTGCCCCACGGAAGCCCAAACATTAAATGGTCGTCAGGTATTGTGGAAAAACTTTGGCTTTGTACGTTACATTTGCGATCCCACAACACCGCTCCCGGGTGGGCTCGAACCACCAACCTATCGGTTAACAGCCGAACGCGCTAAACATTGAGCCACGAAAGCTAAGAAATTAAATGTTTGTCACGTTTTCTGGAAAAGTTTTGACTTTTTACGCTACACATGAGACCCCACAAACCCTCTCCCGTTCGGGCTCGAACCACCAACCTATTGGTTAACAGCCGAACGCGCAAACCATTGAGCCACGGAAGCTCAGAAATTAAATGGTTGTCACGTATTGTGGAAACGTTTTGACTTTTTACGCTACATCTGAGACCCCACAACACCTCTCTTGGGTGGGCTCGAACCACCAACCTTTCGGTTAACAGCCGAACGCGCTAACCATTGCTCCACGAAAGCTCAGAAATTAAATGGTCGTCAGGTATTGCGGAAAAACTTTGGCTTTATACGTTACATTTGAGATCCCACAACACCGCTCCCGGGTGGGCTCGAACCACCAACCTATTGGTTAACAGCCAAACGCGCTAAACATTGAGCCACGAAAGCTCAGAAATTAAATGGTTGTCACGTATGGTGGAAAAGGTTTGACTTTTTACGCTACATCTGAGACCCCACAACACCTCTCCCGGGTGGTCTCGAACCACCAACCTTTCGGTTAACAGCTGAACGCGCTAACCATTGCGCCACGGAAGCCCAAAAATTAAATGTTCGTCAGGTATTGTGGAAAAACTTTGAATTTTTACGTTACATCTGACACCTCACAAAACGCTCCCGGATGGGCTCGAACTTCCAAACTTTCGGTTAAAAGCCGAACGCGCTAACCATTGAGCCACGGAAGCTCTGAAATTAAATGGTCGTCAGGTATTGTGGAAAAACTTTGACTTTTTACGCTACATCTGAGACCTCATAGCACCGCTCCCGGGTGTGCTTTAACCACTAACCTTTCTGTTAACAGCCGAACGCGCTAACCATTGCGCCACGGAAGCCCAAAAATTAAATGTTCACAGGTATTGTGGAAAAACTCTGACTTTTTACGTTACATCTCACGGAAAAAAATGCATTCAAAAGTGTACCGAAAAAATTGCATTTTTTTTCTTCTTGATACAAAATCCGTGACTACGATTTCTTATTGAAAATTGAATTTTAACAGTTTTTTGAATGAATATCATGAAATTTGCTTGAATTAAAGCAAAAAGTACAAAAATAATGGTTTCAGTGGTTATTTTTGAAAATAGTGAAGAAATACTCAAAATGTGTTTCTCTGGCCGAGAAACGTCGATTTTGAAAATATCATTAACAAGACGGCCCAAGGGCTCGTAATAGTAGCCATATCGTACGAGTGAATAGCCCCTCTATACCCTACCCTAACGAGTGGATAACCCCTCTATACCTTACCCTAATGAGTGAATAGCGCTATCTTTTTCAATGCTTAAATGATTTACCGTGCATAAAATCAGAGTGAATAGCCCCTCGATTCCCTACTCTAAACAGTGATTAAATTATAACCGTATAAATTTACTTATGCTGTAATTCTAATATTCCGGCGAATCGAAGAACATATAGTTTTTAGTGATAATCCCCTCGATGAGTTTACAACATAGACTTATGCCGATGCACACTTATCGCATCTTATAAATTTCTAACAAGGACTTATGCCCAGAAACTTTTGAAAGAGAAAGTTTAGTTATAGTGATTACGCATTTTAGTGATTATCCCCTCGAATTACCTTTAGCAATGCTAAAATGATCAGACGCATAACGCCCATTTAACACTATGTTAGCTCTATCTAAACCCACATTTGAATTAACCGCCAAAACGTTCCAGTCAAACATAACATAGATGACGATAGCTACCGAAAGAGAACGAAACACATGAGGAGCGAGCTAGGAAACGGGGAAAATCGTTATCTATTTAATTAGCACATACATAAAAAAATATATATAAAAACCCCAAACATACAAATTCATAAGTATCCGACCCCACAGATAAAAATTCAAAAGTTTCCGACTCCACAGATTAAGAGGTACCCCACCCCACATCACCCCGACATTTTAGAGATAAGAATAAATAATAAAAAAACTAGAGGTTTGTGTCAAGTCTCTATGGTTGAGTGGGTAGAATGTTTGACTACAGCGCCAGCGGCCCGGGTTCGAAACCCGGGTCTGACCTGAAAAAATTTTAATTAAAATTAAATCTCTAACCGAGCCCAGTAACCCCTATGGGTGGGTTGTGGTAATATAAAGTTCCTTTTAAGCTAAAATCTGACGATAACGAAGCGACAACCCCGGACACTACTACTACTACTACTACTACTACGACAGCTCGGGTCAAACTAAGAGCCTATCGTATACTACGATATGGCTAAAAATCGAGGTACATTTTTATTTATTGTTCAATCGAGATAAAATCACTTTAAATGAGTGTTTTATAGGGAATTAAGCTGAATTCGGTCAAAAATTTGTCCAGAAAAAAATGCATACAAAAGTGTACCGAAAAAATCGCATGTTGTTTTTCTTCAAGATACAAAATCCGTCACAACGATTTCTTATTGAAAATTGAATTTTAACAGTTTTTTGAATGAATATCGTTACATTTGCTTGAATTAAAGCAAAAAGTACAAAAATAATTGTTTCAGTGGTTATATTTGAAAATAGTGAAGAAAAACTCAAAATGTGTTCCTTTGGCCGAGAAACGTCGATTTTGAAAATATCATTAAAAATCGAGGTACATTTTTATTTATTGTTCAATCGAGATGAAATCACTTTAAATGAGTGTTTTGTAGGGAACTAAAATGAATTCGGTCAAAACTTTGTCCAGAAAAAAATGCATTCAAAAGTGTACCGAAAAAATTGCATTTTTTTTTTCTTCTAGATACAAAATCCGTGACTACGATTTCTTATTGAAAATTGAATTTTAACAGTTTTTTGAATGAATATCGTGAAATTTGCTTGAATTAAAGCAAAAAGTACAAAAATAATGGTTTCAGTGGTTATATTTGAAAATAGTGAAGAAATACTCAAAATGTGTTTCTCTGGCCGAGAAACGTCGATTTTGAAAATATCATTAAAAATCGAGGTACATTTTTATTTATTGTTCAATCGAGATGAAATCACTTTTAATGAGTGTTTTAAAGGGAATTAAGCTGAATTCGGTCAAAACTTTGTTCAGAAAAAAATGCATTCAAAAGTGTACCAATAATTTTGCATGTTTTTTTTTTCTTCTAGATACAAAGTCCGTCACAACGATTTCTTATTGAAAATTGAATTTTAACAGTTTTTTGAATGAATATCGCTACATTTGCTTGAATTAAAGCAAAAAGGACAAAAATAATGGTTTCAGTGGTTATATTTGAAAATAAGGAAGAAATACTCTAAATGTGTTTCTCTGGCCGAGAAACGCCGATTTTGAAAATATCATTAAAAATCGAGGTACATTTTTATCTATTGTTCAATCGAGATGAAATCACTTTAAATTAGTGTTTTATAGGGAATTAAGCTGAATTCGGTCAAAACTTTGTCCAGAAAAAAATGCGTTCAAAAGTGTACCGAAAAAATTGCATTTTTTTTCTTCTAGATACAAAATCCGTGACTACGATTTCTTATTGAAAATTGAATTTTAACAGTTTTTTGAATGAATATCGTTACATTTGCTTGAATTAAAGCAAAAAGGACAAAAATAATGGTTTCAGTGGTTAAATTTGAAAATAATGAAGAAATACTCAAAATGTGTTTCTCTGGCCGAGAAACGTCGATTTTGAAAATATCATTAAAATCTAGGTACATTTTTATTTATTGTTCAATCGAGATGAAATCACTTTAAATGAGTGTTTTATAGGGAATTAAGCTGAATTCGGTCAAAACGTTGTCCAGAAAAAAATGCATTCAAAAGTGTACCAATAATTTTGCATGTTTTTTTTTCTTCTAGATAAAAAATCCGTCACTACGATTTCTTATTGAAAATTGAATTTTAACAGTTTTTTGAATGAATATCGTTACATTTGCTTGAATTAAAGCAAAAAGTTCAAAAATAATGGTTTCAGTGGTTATATTTGAAAATAGTGAAGAAATACTCTAAATGTGTTTCTCTGGCCGAGAAACGTCGATTTAGAAAATATCATTAAAAATCGAGGTACATTTTTATTTATTGTTCAATCGAGATGAAATCACTTTTAATGAGTGTTTTATAGGGAATTAAGCTGAATTCGATCAAAAATTTGTACAGAAAAAAATGCATTCAAAAGTGTACCGAAAAAATCGCATGTTGTTTTTCTTCAAGAAACACAATCCGTCACAACGATTTCTTATTGAAAATTGAATTTTAACAGTTTTTTGAATGAATATCGTTACATTTGCTTGAAATAAAGCAACTAGGACAAAAATAATGGTTTCAGTGGTTAAATTTGAAAATAGTGAAGAAATACTCAAAATGTGTTTCTCTGGCCGAGAAACGTCGATTTTGAAAATATCATTAAAAATCTAGGTACATTTTTATTTATTGTTCAATCGAGATGAAATCACTTTAAATGAGTGTTTTATAGGGAATTAAGCTGAATTCGGTCAAAACTTTGTCCAGAAAAAATTGCATTCAAAAGTGTATTAATAATATTGCATGTTTTTTTCTTCTAGATACAAAGTCCGTCACAACGATTTCTTATTGAAAATTAATCAAAAATGTCTTGATTAGAATCAAGACCTAAAAAGTATCGATAAGACTGAGGTTATCACTTGTCTGAATGATCAGATATTAATTTTTCTTTTTAATTGAAACTCAAATGCATGCTTAAGAAAAAACAACGTTCCATTACCGTTTTCCGTTGAAATAAATTATTTTACTGGTAATCAATTTCAAAAATTTACTTATCTCGGCTTTTCGACCACAATTCCATTCCCCGAAAACATTTTATCATTACATTAATTACTTTTGGTTTTGCGTTTTAAAAGGTTCCTAAAGACGTTACATCCCCATTTGTGACCGGCACGCTTCGCAGTGGAACATTTTAATTATTCTAAAACCAATGGCGCCAAATTGAATAGGGACAGTAAGATTTTTACTCGCGGTTTTGCAAAATGATGTAATATCAAGTGTACTTTAGTCAACCGTCGTATTGTTCTTTCTCATAGTTCAGGGCATGATCTGTGTTACTGCCCAATTTCTATCTCTAGTTTCTAACAATGGTTAGAGACTATTTGATATGGCACGGCACAACATTATATACATTTGAAAATTCTAAGTAGCACAAAAGGAAAAAGAATCCATTTTTTTTATATTTTGGTTTGAAATAAATAAATTCATGATAGTAGTTATAACGAACAGAAAGTCAAGGGAATGGCACCGGTAATGAGCAGCAGAAAGAGAGGAAAGTTTGCTTCAAGTTAGCAGAGGGACATAGTAGTGAAAATAGTAATCTAGAATTTTGTTCATTCAAACCTTATTATATCATGAAAAATTCAAGTGAGCAGGCGGCACTATCTAGAAAGATTGATTTTGGCAGATAACAGCGAAAAAATTATGTTCTACACACATTGGGACTATGGGAGAGTTTCAGGGCCGCAGGTCGCACATGATGAAATTTCAACTCCAGATTACATCAATTCTCTCTGGTCGTACTAGTAGCAGGTTAAGCTATAGTTTGCTCAGGTCCAGTTAGTCTCGAAAGGGTTATATAGTGCTTGCAACTTTTTAAAGGTTGTTATCATGGCTAAACAGACCGCTATTACAGTTTTTTCTTCTTTTATAGGCTATTTTGACACGTTATCTCCCAAAAGTAATTAATGTAATGATAAAATGTTTTCGGGGAATGGAATTGTGGTCGAAAAGCCGAGATAAGTAAATTTTTGAAATTGATTACCAGTAAAATAATTTATTTCAACGGAAAACGGTAATGGAACGTTGTTTTTTCTTAAGCATGCATTTGAGTTTCAATTAAAAAGAAAAATTAATATCTGATCATTCAGACAAGTGATAACCTCAGTCTTATCGATACTTTTTAGGTCTTGATTCTAATCAAGACATTTTTGATTAATATCTGTTCCTTCAGTCTTCATTTTAATTAAGAATGTTAAGAAACTGTTTTACATTTTCAAAATCTGCACTAAGCAGAATCATATATAAAGGGGACCATAAATTTAGCTCAATCAGACATTTATTTATAATGATACTTCGAAAATAAAACGTAAATCATTAAAAGTTTGTATTCTTATTGTAATTAGAATAATACATTTTTTACAATCATTTATTGAAACGCGAGGCGCCCCCCTAAAAATTCCACCTACCCACAAGCACCTACAAGCACCCGGGCAAAGCATCTACCCAAAAGTACCCACAAGCACCCACAAGTACCCACAAGTACCTACTAGTACCCACAAGTACCTACAAGCACCCACAAGTACCTACAAGCACCCACAAGTACCTACAAGCACCCACAAGTACCTACAAGTACCTACAAATACCCACAATACCTACAAGCACCCACAATACCTACAAGCACCCCCAAGCACCCACAAGTACCCAGAAGTACCTACAAGCACCCACAATACCTACAAGCACCCCCAAGCACCCAGAAGTACCTACAAGCACCCACAAGTACCCAGAAGTACCTACAAGCACCCACAAGTACCCACAAGTACCTACAAGCACCCACAAGCACCCACAAGTACCTACAAGTACTCGGGGCAAGCACCCACAAGTACCCGGGGCAAGCCCGCACAAGTACCCGGGGCAAGCCCCCACAAGTACCCGGGGCAAGCCCCCACAAGTACCCGGGGCAAGCCCCCACAAGTACCCGGGGCAAGCACCCACAAGTACCCGGAGCAAGCACCCACAAGTACTCGGGGCAAGCACCAACAAGTACCCGGAGCAAGCACCCACAAGTACCCGGAGCAAGCACCCACAAGTACTCGGGGCAAGAACCCACAAGTACCTACAAGCACCCACAATTACCTACGAGTACCTACAAGTACTTACAAACACCCACAAGTACCTACATGAACCCACAAGTACCCGGGGCAAGAACCCACAAGTACCTACTAGCACCCACAAGTACCTACGAGTACCTACAAGTACTTACAAACACCCACAAGTACCTACGAGTACCTACAAGTACTTACAAACACCCAAGTACCTACGAGTACCTACAAGCACTCACAAGTACCTACAAACACCCACAAGCACCTACAAACACCCACAAGCACCTACAAACACCCACAAGCACCTACAAACACCCACAAGCACCTACAAGCACCCACAAGTACCTACAAGCACCCACAAGTACCTACAAGCACTCACAAGTACCCACAAGTACCTACAAGTACCTACAAGCACTCACAAGTACCCACAAGTACCTACAAGTACCCACAAGTACCTACAAGTACCTACAAGCACTCACAAGTACCCACAAGTACCTACAAGCACTCACAAGTACCCACAAGTACCTACATGAACCCACAAGTACCTACATGCACCCACAAGTACCTACAAGCACCCACAAGTACCTACAAGCACCCACAAGTACCTACAAGCACCCACAATACCTACAAGCACCCCCAAGCACCCACAAGTACCCAGAAGTACCTACAAGCACCCACAATACCTACAAGCACCCCCAAGCACCCAGAAGTACCTACAAGCACCCACAAGTACCCAGAAGTACCTACAAGCACCCACAAGTACCCACAAGTACCTACAAGCACCCACAAGCACCCACAAGTACCTACAAGTACTCGGGGCAAGCACCCACAAGTACCCGGGGCAAGCCCGCACAAGTACCCGGGGCAAGCCCCCACAAGTACCCGGGGCAAGCCCCCACAAGTACCCGGGGCAAGCCCCCACAAGTACCCGGGGCAAGCACCCACAAGTACCCGGAGCAAGCACCCACAAGTACTCGGGGCAAGCACCCACAAGTACCCGGAGCAAGCACCCACAAGTACCCGGAGCAAGCACCCACAAGTACTCGGGGCAAGAACCCACAAGTACCTACAAGCACCCACAAGTACCTACGAGTACCTACAAGTACTTACAAACACCCACAAGTACCTACATGAACCCACAAGTACCCGGGGCAAGAACCCACAAGTACCTACTAGCACCCACAAGTACCTACGAGTACCTACAAGTACTTACAAACACCCACAAGTACCTACGAGTACCTACAAGTACTTACAAACACCCAAGTACCTACGAGTACCTACAAGCACTCACAAGTACCTACAAACACCCACAAGCACCTACAAACACCCACAAGCACCTACAAACACCCACAAGCACCTACAAACACCCACAAGCACCTACAAGCACCCACAAGTACCTACAAGCACCCACAAGTACCTACAAGCACTCACAAGTACCCACAAGTACCTACAAGTACCTACAAGCACTCACAAGTACCCACAAGTACCTACAAGTACCCACAAGTACCTACAAGTACCTACAAGCACTCACAAGTACCCACAAGTACCTACAAGTACCTACAAGCACTCACAAGTACCCACAAGTACCTACATGAACCCACAAGTACCTACATGCACCCACAAGTACCTACAAGCACTCACAAGTACCTACAAGCACCCACAAGTACCTACAAGCACCCACAAGTACCCACAAGCACTCACAAGTACCCACAAGTACCTACAAGCACTCACAAGTACCCACAAGCACTCACAAGTACCTACAAGCACCCACCAGTACCCACAAGCACTCACAAGTACCCACAAGCACTCACAAGTACCTACAAGCACTCACAAGTACCTACAAGCACTCACAAGTACCTACAAGCACTCAAAAGTACCCACAAGTACCTACAAGTACCCACAAGTACCTACATGCACCCACAAGTACCTACATGCACCCACAAGTACCTACATGCACCCACAAGTACCTACATGCACCCACAAGTACCTACATGCACCCACAAGTACCTACAAGCACCCACAAGTACCTACAAGCACCCACAAGTACCTACATGCACCCACAAGTACCTAAATGCACCCACAAGTACCTACAAGCACCCACAAGTACCTACAAGCACCCACAAGTACCTGCAAACACCCACAAGCACCCACAAGTACCTACAAACACCCACAAGCACCCACAAGTACCTACAAGTACCTACAAGTACCCACAAGAACCCACAAGTACCTACAAGTACCCACAAGAACCCACAAGTACCTACAAGTACCCACAAGAACCCACAAGTACCTACAAGCACCCACAAGTACCCACAAGCACCTACAAGCACCCACAAGTACCCACAAGCACCTACAAGTACCCACAAGCACCTACAAGTACCCACAAGCACCTACAAGCACCCACAAGTACCTACAAGCACCCACAAGTACCTACAAGCACTCACAAGTACCCACAAGTACCTACAAGTACCTACAAGCACTCACAAGTACCCACAAGTACCTACAAGTACCCACAAGTACCTACAAGTACCTACAAGCACTCACAAGTACCCACAAGTACCTACAAGTACCTACAAGCACTCACAAGTACCCACAAGTACCTACATGAACCCACAAGTACCTACATGCACCCACAAGTACCTACAAGCACTCACAAGTACCTACAAGCACCCACAAGTACCTACAAGCACCCACAAGTACCCACAAGCACTCACAAGTACCCACAAGTACCTACAAGCACTCACAAGTACCCACAAGCACTCACAAGTACCTACAAGCACCCACCAGTACCCACAAGCACTCACAAGTACCCACAAGCACTCACAAGTACCTACAAGCACTCACAAGTACCTACAAGCACTCACAAGTACCTACAAGCACTCAAAAGTACCCACAAGTACCTACAAGTACCCACAAGTACCTACATGCACCCACAAGTACCTACATGCACCCACAAGTACCTACATGCACCCACAAGTACCTACATGCACCCACAAGTACCTACATGCACCCACAAGTACCTACAAGCACCCACAAGTACCTACAAGCACCCACAAGTACCTACATGCACCCACAAGTACCTAAATGCACCCACAAGTACCTACAAGCACCCACAAGTACCTACAAGCACCCACAAGTACCTACATGCACCCACAAGTACCTGCAAACACCCACAAGCACCCACAAGTACCTACAAACACCCACAAGCACCCACAAGTACCTACAAGTACCTACAAGTACCCACAAGAACCCACAAGTACCTACAAGTACCCACAAGAACCCACAAGTACCTACAAGTACCCACAAGTACCTACAAGCACCCACAAGTACCCACAAGCACCTACAAGCACCCACAAGTACCCACAAGCACCTACAAGTACCCATAAGCACCAACAAGTACCCACAAGTACCCATAAGCACCAACAAGTACCGAAAAGCACCCACAAGCACCCACAAGTACCCACATGTACCTACATGCACCCACAAGTACCTACATGCACCCACAAGTACCCACATGTACCTACAAGCACCCACAAGTACCTACAAGCACCCACAAGGTAATCAAGTTTAAATAGCTTTAACCTAAACAGAGAAAAGATAAAATGTCCATTAAGCTAGCTATTTGTTCCAAGAATTTGACTATAACCGCGGTAAAACGACCAAACTCGCTTCATACACTACATTACTCATGCTAAAATGTCGCAGGTTCCATAGTTTCAGGGTAAACCACGTAAGTCGGAGCATGTAATTAAAACTATGAAAAACAGTACTTAAACTTAATTTTTCTTGATGAAAAAAAATAGGCGCCAACTATGGATATGGGGCTTTCATTTAAGACCGTTTTCAAATCTATCTAACGTATAGTTATTTTTGTAAGGGTATGGACAAAATTTGTAACTTTGGAAAATTTCCCACGTTATTTCTATGGGAAATTTCCAGTTTTTCGTCAAAATCTGTGATTAATTTTATGGAAATGAAAACCACCCTTAGCAACTTTATTTTTTATAAAATAAACTAATTAATGGATCTCTTTGAAATTTTAACCACATATTAAGGGTCCGAATTGTAGTTCAGTGGATTTTTTTTGAACCAATTAGTACAATACAAAAAAAACTACATCCAAACAAAAAACCCTCCTTATACATTAAGAGCAGTATGAAGTCTTATCTAAGAGAGCTACCGCTCTCATAGAATTGAATTTTAACAGTTTTTTGAATGAATATCGCTACATTTGCTTGAATTAAAGCAAAAAGGACAAAAATAATGGTTTCAGTGGTTAAATTTGAAAATAATGAAGAAATACTCAAAATGTGTTTCTCTGGCCGAGAAACGTCGATTTTGAAAATATTATTAAATATCGAGGTACATTTTTATTTATTGTTCAATCGAGATGAAATCACTTTTAATGAGTGTTTTATAGGGAATTAAGCTGAATTCGGTCAAAAATTTGTCCAGAAAAAAATGCATTCAAAAGTTTACCAATAATATTGCATGTTTTTTTCTTCTAGATACAAAATCCGTCACAACGATTTCTTATTGAAAATTGAATTTTAACAGTTTTTTGAATGAATATCGTTACATTTGCTTGAATTAAAGCAAAAAGGACAAAAATAATGGTTTCAGTGGTTATATTTGAAAATAGTGAAGAATACTCAAAATGTGTTTCTTTGGCCGAGAAGCGTCGATTTTGAAAATATCATTAAAAATCGAGGTACATTTTTATTTATTGTTCAATCGAGATGAAATCACTTTAAATGAGTGTTTTATAGGGAATTAAGCTGATTTCGGTCAAAACTTTGTCCAGAAAAAAATGCATTCAAAAGTGTACCGAAAAAATTACATGTTTTTTTTCTTCTACATACAAAACAGTTTTTTGAATGAATATCGTTACATTTGCTTAAAATAAAGCAAAAAGTAATAAAATAATAGGTTCAGTGGTTATATTTGAAAATAGTGAAGAAATACTCAAAATGGTGTTGTGACGTCTCAGGTGTAACGTAAAATGTCAAAACCTTTCCACAATACGTGACAACCATTTATTTTCTGAGCTTCCGTGGCTCAATGGTTAGCGCGTTCGGCTGTTAACCAATAGGTTGGTGGTTCGAGCCCACCCGGAAGCAGTGTTGTGGGATCTCAAATGTAACGTAGAAAGCCAAAGTTATTCCACAATACCTGACGATCATTTAATTTTTGGGCTTCCGTGGCGCAATGGTTAGCACGTTCGGCTGTTAACCGAAAGGTTGGTGTTTCGAGCCCACCCTGGAGATGTGTTGTAGGGTCTCAGATGTAACGTAAAAAGTCATAACTTTTCCACAATACCTGACAACCATTTAATTTCTGAGCTTCCGTGGCTCAATGGTTAGCGCGTTCGGCTGTTGACCAAAAGGTTGGTGGTTCGAGCCCATCCGGGAGCGGTGTTGTGAAGTCTCAGATGTGACGTAAAAAGTCAAGGTTTTTCCACAATTCCTGACGACAATTTAATATTTGGGCTTCCGTGGCGCAATGGTTAGCGCGTTCAGCTGCTATTTAAAAGACTGGTGGTTTGAGCCCTCCCGGGAGCGGTGTTGTGACGTCTCAGATGTAACGTAAAATGTCAGAGTTTTTCCACATTACCTGACGAACATTTAATAATTGGGCTTCCGTGGCGCAATGGTTAGCGCGTTCAGCTCTTAATCGAAAGGTTGGTGGTTCGAGCCCACCCGGGAGAGGTGTTGTGTGGTCTTAGATGTAGCGTAAAAAGTCAAAACCTTTCCACAATACGTGACAACCATTTATTTTCTGAGCTTCCGTGGCTCAATGGTTAGCGCGTTCGGCAGTTAAACAACAGGTTGGTGGTTCGAGCCAATCCGGGAGCGGTGTTGTGACGTCTCAGATGTGACGTAAAAAGTCAAGGTTTTTCCACAATACCTGACGACCATTTAATTTTTGGGCTTCCATGGCGCAATGGTTAGCGCGTTCAGCTGCTATTCAAAAGACTGGTGGTTTGAGCCCTCCCGGGAGCGGTGTTGTGACGTCTCAGATGTAACGTAAAATGGCAGAGTTTTTCCACAATACCAGACGAACTTTTAATTTTTGGGCTTCCGTGGCGCAATGTTTTTGCGCGTTCAGCTGTGTTGGTGGTTCAAGCCCACCCGGGAGAGGTGTTGTGGGGTCTCAGATGTAGCGTAAAAAGTCAAAACATTTCCAAAATACGTGACAACCATTTAATTTCTGAGCTTCCGTGGCTCAATGGTTAGCGCGTTCGGCTGTTAACCAATAGGTTGGTGGTTCGAGCCTGCCCGGGAGCGGTGTTGTGGGATCTCAAATGTAACGTAGAAAGCCAAAGGTTTTCCACAATACCTGACGACCATTTAATTTTTGGGCTTCCGTAGTGCAATGGTTAGCGCGTCCGGCTGTTAACCGAAAGGTTGGTGGTTCGAGAACACCCTGGAGAGGTGTTGTAGGGTCTCAGATGTAACGTAAAAAGTCATAACTTTTCCACAATACCTGACAACAATTTAATTTCTGAGCTTCCGTGGCTCAACGATTAGCGCGTTCGGTTGTTAACCAATAGGTTGGTGGTTCGCGCCCAACCGGGAGCGGTGTTGTGACGTCTCAGATGTGAAGTAAAAGTCACGGTTTTTCGACAATACCTGACGACCATTTAATTTCTGAGCTTCCGTGGCTCAATGGTTAGCGCGTTCGGCTGTTAACCAATAGGTTGGTGGTTCGAGCCCATCCGGGAGCGGTGTTGTGACGTCTCAGATGTGAGGTAAAAAGTCAAGGTTTTTCCACATTACCTGACGACCATTTAATTTTTGGGCTTCCGTGGCGCAATGGTTAGCGCGTTCAGCTGCTATTAAAAAGACTGGTGGTTTGAGCCCTCCCGGGAGCGGTGTTGTGACGTCTCAGATGTAACGTAAAATGTCAGAATTTTTCCACAATACCTGACGAACAATTAATTTTTGGGCTTCCGTGGCGCAATGGTTAGCGCTTTCAGCTGTTAACCGAAAGGTTGGTGGTTCGAGCCCACCCGGGAGAGGTGTGGTGGGTCTCAGATGTAACGTATAAAGCCAAAGGTTTTCCACAATACCTGACGACCATTTAATTTTTGGGCTTCCGTAGTGCAATGGTTAGCGCGTCCGGCTGTTAACCGAAAGGTTGGTGGTTCGAGAACACCCTGGAGAGGTGTTGTAGGGTCTCAGATGTAACGTAAAATGTCATAACTTTTCCACAATACCTGACAACAATTTAATTTCTGAGCTTCCGTGGCTCAACGATTAGCGCGTTCGGTTGTTAACCAATAGGTTGGTGGTTCGCGCCCAACCGGGAGCGGTGTTGTGACGTCTCAGATGTGAAGTAAAAGTCACGGTTTTTCGACAATACCTGACGACCATTTAATTTCTGAGCTTCCGTGGCTCAATGGTTAGCGCGTTCGGCTGTTAACCAATAGGTTGGTGGTTCGAGCCCATCCGGGAGCGGTGTTGTGACGTCTCAGATGTGAGGTAAAAAGTCAAGGTTTTTCCACATTACCTGACGACCATTTAATTTTTGGGCTTCCGTGGCGCAATGGTTAGCGCGTTCAGCTGCTATTAAAAAGACTGGTGGTTTGAGCCCTCCCGGGAGCGGTGTTGTGACGTCTCAGATGTAACGTAAAATGTCAGAATTTTTCCACAATACCTGACGAACATTTAATTTTTGGGCTTCCGTGGCGCAATGGTTAGCACTTTCAGCTGTTAACCGAAAGGTTGGTGGTTCGAGCCCACCCGGGAGAGGTGTGGTGGGTCTCAGATGTAACGTAAAAAGTCAAAGCTTTTCCACTATACGTGACAACCATTTAACTTCTGAGCTTCCTTGGCTCAATGATTAGCGCGTTCGGCTGTTAACCAAATGGTTGGTGGTTCGAGCCCACCCGGGAGCGGTGTTTTGGGATCTCAAATGAAACGTAAAAAGCCAAAGTTTTTCCACAATACCTGACGACTATTTAATTTTTGGGAGTCCGTGGCGCAATGGTTATCGCGTCCGGCTGTTAACCGAAAGGTTGGTGGTTCGAGCCCATCCGTGAGCTGTGTTGTGAGGTCTCAGATGTGACGTAAATAGTCAAAGTTTTTCCACAATACCTGAGGACCATTTAATTTTTGGGCTTCCGTGGCGCAATGGTTAGCGCGTGAGCCCTCCCGGGAACGGTGTTGTGACGTCTCAGACGTAACGTAAAATGTCAGAGTTTTTCCACAATACCTGACGACCATTTAATTTTTGGGCTTCCGTGGCGCAATGGTTAGCGCGTTCGGCTGTTAACCGAAAGGTTGGTGGTTCGAGCCCGTCCGGGAGCGGTGTTGTGAGTTCTCAGATGTGACGTAAAAACCTAAAGTTTTTCCACAATACCTGACGACCATTTAATTTTGGGACTTCCGTGTCGCATGGTTAGCGCGTTCGGCTGTTAACCGAAAGGTGGGTGGTTCGAGCCCATCCGGGAGCGGTGTTGTGAGGTCTCAGATGTGACGTAAAAAGTCAAAGTTTTTCCACTATACCTGACGACCATATAATTTTTGGGCTTCCATGGCGCAATGGTTAGCGCGTTCGGCTGCAGAAAAATTATATGGTCGTCAGGTATTGTGGAAAAACTTTGACTTTTTACATCACATCTGAGACCTCACAACACCGCTCCTGGATGGGCTCGAACCACCCACCTTTCGGTTAACAGCCGAACGCGCTAACCATGCGACACGGAAGTCCCAAAATTAAATGGTCGTCAGGTATTGTGGAAAAACTTTGGATTTTTACGTCACATCTGAGAACTCACAACACCGCTCCCGGATGGGCTCGAACCACCAACCTATTGGTTAACAGCCGAACGCGCTAACCATTGGGCCACGGAAGCTCAGAATGTAAATGGTTATCACGTATTGTGGAAAAGTTTTGAATTTTTACGCCACATCTGAGATCTCACAACTCCGCTCCCGGATGGGCTCGAACCACTACCCTTTCGGTTAACAGCCGAACGCGCTAACCAATGCGCCACGGAAGCCCAAAAATTAAATGGTCGTCAGGTATTGTGGAAAAACTTTGACTTTTTACGTTACATCTGAGACCTCACAAAACGCTCCCGGATGGTCTCGAACCACCAACCTTTCGGTTAACAGCCGAACGCGCTAAACATTGCGCCACGGAAGCCCAAAAATAAAATGTTCGTCAGGTATTGTGGAAAAACTCTGACTTTTTACGTTACATCTGAGACCTCACAAAACGCTCCCGGATGGGCTCGAACCACCAAACTTTCGGTTAAAAGCCGAACGCGCTAACCATTGAGCCACGGAAGCTCTGAAATTAAATGGTCGTCAGGTATTGTGGAAAAACTTTGACTTTTTACGTAACATCTGAGACCTCATAGCACCGCTCCCAGGTGTGCTCGAACCACCAAGCTTTCTGTTAACAGCCAAACGCGCTAACCATTGCGCCACGGAAGCCCAAAAATTAAATGATCGTCAGGTATTGTGGAAAAACTTTGACTTTTTACGTCACATCTGAGACCTCACAACACCGCTCCCGGATGGGCTCGTACCACCAACCTTTCGGTTAACAGCCGAACGCGCTAACCTTTGCGCCACGGAAGCCCAAAAATGAAATGGTCGTCAGGTATTGTGGAAAAACTTTGAATTTTTACGTCACATCTGAGACCTCACAACACCGCTCCCGGGTGGGCTCGAATCACCAACCTTTTGAATAACAGCTGAACGCGCTAACCATTGCGCCACGGAAGCCCAAAAATTATATGGTCGTCAGGTATTGTGGAAAAACTTTGACTTTTTACGTCACATCTGAGACCTCACAACACCGCTCCCGGATGGGCTCGTACCACCAACCTTTCGGTTAACAGCCGAACGCGCTAACCATTGCGCTACGGAAGCCCAAAAATTAAATGGTCGTCAGGTATTGTGGAATAACGTTGCTTTTTACGTTACATTTGAGATCCCACAACACCGCTCCCAGGTGAGCTCGAACCACCAACCTATTGGTTAACAGCCGAAAGCGCTAACCATTGAGCCACGGAAGCTCAGAAATAAAATGGTTATCACGTATTGTGGAAAAGTTTTGAATTTTTACGCTACATCTGAGACCCCACAACACCTCTCCTGGGTGGGCTCGAACCACCAACCTTTCGGTTAACAGCCGAACGCGCTAACCAATGCGCCACGGAAGCCCAAAAATTAAATGATCGTTATGTATTGTGGAAAAACTTTGACTTTTTACGTCACATCTGAGACCTCAAAACACCGCTCGCGGGTGGGCTCGAACCACCAGCCTTTTGAATAACAGTTGAGCACGCTAACCATTGCGCCACGGAAGCCCAAAAATAATATTGTCGTCAGGTATTGTGGAAAAACCTTGACTTTTTACGTCACATCTAAGACCTCACAACACCGCTCCCGGATAGGCTCGAACCACCAACCTTTCGGTTAACAGCCGAACGCGCTAACCTTTGCGCCACGGAAGCCCAAAAATGAAATGGCCGTCAGGTATTGTGGAAAAACTTTGAATTTTTACGTCACATCTGAGACCACACAACACCGCTCCCGGGTGGGCTCGAATCACCAACCTTTTGAATAACAGCTGAACGGGCTAACCATTGCGCCACGGAAGCCCAAAATTTATATGGTCGTCAGGTATTGTGGAAAAACTTTGACTTTTTACGTCACATCTGAGACCTCACAACACCGCTCCCGGATGGGCTCGTACCACCAACCTTTCGGTTAACAGCCGAACGCGCTAACCTTTGCGCCACGGAAGCCCAAAAATGAAATGGTCGTCAGGTATTGTGGAAAAACCTTGACTTTTTACGTCACATCTGAGACCTCACAACACCGCTCCCGGGTGGGCTCGAATCATCAACCTTTTGAATAACAGCTGAACGCGCTAACCATTGCGCCACGGAAGCCCAAAATTTATATGGTCGTCAGGTATTGTGGAAAAACCTTGACTTTTACGTCACATCTGAGACCTCACAACACCGCTCCCGGGTGGGCTCGAATCACCAACCTTTTGAATAACAGCTGAACGCGCTAACCATTGCGCCACGGAAGCCCAAAATTTATATGGTCGTCAGGTATTGTGGAAAAACTTTGACTTTTTACGTCACATCTGAGACCTCACAACACCGCTCCCGGATGGGCTCGTACCACCAACCTTTCGGTTAACAGCCGAACGCGCTAACCTTTGCGCCACGGAAGCCCAAAAATGAAATGGTCGTCAGGTATTGTGGAAAAACCTTGACTTTTTTCGTCACATCTGAGACCTCACAACACCGCTCCCGGGTGGGCTCGAACCACCAACCTTTTGAATAACAGCTGAGCATGCTAACCACTGCGCCACGGAAGCCCAAAAATAATATTGTCGTCAGGTATTGTGGAAAAACCTTGACTTTTTACGTCACATCTGAGACCTCACAACACCGCTCCCGGATAGGCTCAAACCACCAACCTTTCGGTTAACAGCCGAACGCGCTAACCTTTGCGCCACGGAAGCTCAGAAATAAAATGGTTATCACGTATTGTGGAAAAGCTTTGAATTTTTACGCTACATATGAGACCCCACAACACCTTCACTGGGTGGGCTCGAACCACCAACCTTTCGGTTAACAGCCGAACGCGCTAACCAATGCGCCACGGAAGCCCACAAATTAAATGATCGTTATGTATTGTGGAAAAACCTTGACTTATTACGTCACATCAGAGACCTCACAACACCGCTCCCGGGTGGGCTCGAACCACCAACCTTTCTGTTAACAGCCAAACGCGCTAACCATTGCGCCACGGAAGCCCAAAAATTAAATGATCGTCAGGTATTGTGGAAAAAATCTGACTTTTTACATTACATCTGAGACCTCACATAACGCTCCCGGATGGGCTCGAACCACCAAACTTTCGGTTAAAAGCCGAACGCGCTAACCATTGAGCCACGGAAGCTCTGAAATTAAATGGTCGTCAGGTATTGTGGAAAAACTTTCACTTTTTACGTAACATCTGAGACCTCATAGCACCGCTCCCAGGTGTGCTCGAACCACCAACCTTTCTGTTAACAGCCAAACGCGCTAACCATTGCGCCACGGAAGCCCAAAAATTAAATGATCGTCAGGTATTGTGGAAAAACTTTGACTTTTTACCTCACATCTGAGACCTCACAACACCGCTCCCGGGTGGGCTCGAACCACCAACTCAGATGTAGCGTGAAAAGTCATAACGTTTTCACAATACCTGACAACCATTTAATTTCTGAGCTTTCGTGGCTCAATGGTTAGCGCGTTCGGCTGTTAACCAATAGGTTGGTGGTTCGAGCCCACCCGGGAGCGGTGTTGTGAGGTCTCAGATGTAACGAAAAAAAGTAAGAGTTTTTACACAAAACCTGACGAACATTTAATTTATGGGCTTCCGTGGCGCAATGGTTAGCGCGTTCAGCTGTTAACCGAAAGGTTGGTGGTTCGAGACCACCCGGGAGAGGTGTTGTGGGGTCTCAGATGTAGCGTAAAAAGTCAAAACTTTTCCACAATACTTGACAACCATTTAATTTCTGAGCTTCCGTGGCTCAATGGTTTGCGCGTTCGGCTGTTAAACAATAGGTTGGTGGTTCGAGCCCATCCGGAAGCGGTGTTTGTTACGTCTCAGATGTGAAGTAAAAAGTCAAGGTTTTTGCACAATACCTGACGACCATTTAATTTTTGGGCCTTCGTGGGGCAATGGTTAGCGCGCTCAGCTGTTATTCACAAGGTTGGTGGTTCGAGCCCACCCGAGGGCGGTGTTGTGAGGTCTCAGATGTAACGAAAAAAGTAAGAGTTTTTCCACAAATTCTGACGAACATTTAATTATTGGGCTTCCGTGGCGCAATGGTTAGCGCGTTCAGCTGTTAACCGAAAGATTGGTCGTTCGAGCCCACCCTAGAGAGGTGTTGTGGGGTCTCAGATGTAGCGTAAAAAGTCAAATCTTTTCCACAATACGTGACAACCATTTAATTTCTGAGCTTCCGTGGCTCAATGGTTTGCGCGTTCGGCTGTTAACCAATAGGTTGGTGGTTCGAGACCACCCGGAAGCGGTGTTGTGGGGTCTCAAATGTAACGTAAAAAGCGAAAGTTTTTCCACAATACCTTACGACCATTTAATTTTTGGGCTTCCGTGGCACAATGTTTAGCGCGTTCGGCTGTTAATCGAAAGGTTGGTGGTTCGAGCCCATCCGAGAGCGGTGTTGTGAGGTCTCAGATGTGACGTAAAAAGCCAAAGTTTTTCCACATTACCTGCCGACCATTTAATTTTCGGGCTTCCGTGGCTGTTAACCGAAAGGTTGGTGGTTCGAGCCCACCCAAGAGAGGTGTTGTGGGGTCTCAGATGTAGCATGAAAAGTCATAACGTTTTCACAATACCTGACAACCATTTAATTTCTGAGCTTTCGTGGCTCAATGGTTAGCGCGTTCGGCTGTTAACCAATAGGTTGGTGGTTCGAGCCCACCCGGGAGCGGTGTTGTGAGGTCTCAGATGTAACGAAAAAAAGTAAGAGTTTTTCCACAAATTCTGACGAACATTTAATTATTGGGCTTCCGTGGCGCAATGGTTAGCGCGTTCAGCTGTTAACCGAAAGATTGGTCGTTCGAGCCCACCCTAGAGAGGTGTTGTGGGGTCTCAGATGTAGCGTGAAAAGTCATAACGTTTTCGCAATACCTGACAACCATTTAATTTCTGAGCTTTCGTGGCTCAATGGTTAGCGCGTTCGGCTGTTAACCAACAGGTTGGTGGTTCGAGCCCACCCGGGAGCGGTGTTGTGAGGTCTCAGATGTAACGAAAAAAAGTAAGAGTTTTTACACAAACCCTGACGAACATTTAATTTATGGGCTTCCGTGGCGCAATGGTTAGCGCGTTCAGCTGTTAACCGAAAGGTTGGTGGTTTGAGCCCACCCAAGAGAGGTGTTGTGGGGTCTCAGATGTAGCGTAAAAAGTCAAAACTTTTCCACAATACTTGACAACCATTTAATTTCTGAGCTTCCGTGGCTCAATGGTTTGCGCGTTCGGCTGTTAACCAATAGGTTGGTGGTTCGAGCCCATCCGGGAGCGGTGTTTGTTACGTCTCAGATGTGAAGTAAAAAGTCAAGGTTTTTGCACAATACCTGACGACCATTTAATTTTTGGGCCTTCGTGGGGCAATGGTTAGCGCGCTCAGCTGTTATTCACAAGGTTGGTGGTTCGAGCCCACCCGAGGGCGCTGTTGTGAGGTCTCAGATGTAACGAAAAAAGTAAGAGTTTTTCCACAAATTTTGACGAACATTTAATTATTGGGCTTCCGTGGCATAATGGTTAGCGCGTTCAGCTGTTAACCGAAAGATTGGTCGTTCGAGCCCACCCTAGAGAGGTGTTGTGCAGTCTCAGATGTAGCGTGAAAAGTCATAACGTTTCACCTGACAACCATTTAATTTCTGAGCTTCCGTGGCTCAATGGTTTGCGCGTTCGGCTGTTAACCAATAGGTTGGTGGTTCGAGACCACCCGGGAGCGGTGTTGTGGGATCTCAAATGTAACGTAAAAAGCGAAAGTTTTTCCACAATACCTTACGACCATTTAATTTTTGGGCTTCCGTGGCACAATGGTTAGCGCGTTCGGCTGTTAATCGAAAGGTTGGTGGTTCGAGCCCATCCGAGAGCGGTGTTGTGAGGTCTTAGATGTGACGTAAAAAGCCAAAGTTTTTCCACATTACCTGCCGACCATTTAATTTTTGGGCTTCCGTGGCGCAATGGTTAGCACGTTCGGCTGTTAACCGAAAGGTTGGTGGTTCGAGCCCACCCAAGAGAGGTGTTGTGGGGTCTCAGATGTAGCGTAAAAAGTCAAAACTTTTCCACAATACGTGACAACCATTTAATTTCTGAGCTTTCTCGGCTCAATGTTTAGCGCGTTCGCCTGTTAACCAATAGGTTGGTGGTTCGAGCCCACCCGGGAGCGGTGTTGTGGGATCTCAAATGTAACGTACAAAGCCAAAGTTATTCCACAATACCTGACGACCATTTAATTTTTGGGCCTTCGTGGGGCAATGGTTAGCGCGCTGAGCTGTTATTCACAAGGTTGGTGGTTCGAGCCCACCCGAGGGCGGTGGTGTAAGGTCTCAGATGTAACGAAAAAAGTAAGAGTTTTTCCACAAATTCTGACGAACATTTAATTATTGGGCTTCCGTGGCGCAATGGTTAGCGCGTTCAGCTGTTAACCGAAAGATTGGTCATTCGAGCCCACCCTAGAGAGGTGTTGTGGGGTCTCAGATGTAGCGTGAAAAGTCATAACGTTTTCACAATACTTGACAACCATTTAATTTCTGAGCTTTCGTGGCTCAATGGTTAGCGCGTTCGGCTGTTAACCAATAGGTTGGTGGTTCGAGCCCACCCGGGAGCGGTGTTGTGAGGTCTCAGATGTAACGAAAAAAAGTAAAAGTTTTTACACAAAACCTGACGAACATTTAATTTATGGGCTTCCGTGGCGCAATGGTTAGCGCGTTCAGCTGTTAACCGAAAGGTTGGTGGTTCGAGACCACCCGGGAGAGGTGTTGTGGGGTCTCAGATGTAGCGTAAAAAGTCAAAACTTTTCCACAATACTTGACAACCATTTAATTTCTGAGCTTCCGTGGCTCAATGGTTTGCGCGTTCGGCTGTTAAACAATAGGTTGGTGGTTCGAGCCCATCCGGAAGCGGTGTTTGTTACGTCTCAGATGTGAAGTAAAAATTCAAGGTTTTTGCACAATACCTGACGACCATTTAATTTTTGGGCCTTCGTGGGGCAATGGTTAGCGCGCTCAGCTGTTATTCACAAGGTTGGTGGTTCGAGCCCACCCGAGGGCGGTGTTGTGAGGTCTCAGATGTAACGAAAAAAGTAAGAGTTTTTCCACAAATTCTGACGAACATTTAATTATTGGGCTTCCGTGGCGCAATGGTTAGCGCGTTCAGCTGTTAACCGAAAGATTGGTCGTTCGAGCCCACCCTAGAGAGGTGTTGTGGGGTCTCAGATGTAGCGTGAAAAGTCATAACGTTTTCACAATACCTGACAACCATTTAATTTCTGAGCTTTCGTGGCTCAATGGTTAGCGCGTTCGGCTGTTAACCAATAGTTTGGTGGTTCGAGCCCACCCGGGAGCGGTGTTGTGAGGTCTCAGATGTAACGAAAAAAAGTAAGAGTTTTTACACAAAACCTGACGAACATTTAATTTATGGGCTTCCGTGGCGCAATGGTTAGCGCGTTCAGCTGTTAACCGAAAGGTTGGTGGTTCGAGACCACCCGGGAGAGGTGTTGTGGGGTCTCAGATGTAGCGTAAAAAGTCAAATCTTTTCCACAATACGTGACAACCATTTAATTTCTGAGCTTCCGTGGCTCAATGGTTTGCGCGTTCGGCTGTTAACCAATAGGTTGGTGGTTCGAGACCACCCGGAAGCGGTGTTGTGGGGTCTCAAATGTAACGTAAAAAGCGAAAGTTTTTCCACAATACCTTACGACCATTTAATTTTTGGGCTTCCGTGGCACAATGGTTAGCGCGTTCGGCTGTTAATCGAAAGGTTGGTGGTTCGAGCCCATCCGAGAGCGGTGTTGTGAGGTCTCAGATGTGACGTAAAAAGCCAAAGTTTTTCCACATTACCTGCCGACCATTTAATTTTTGGGCTTCCGTGGCGCAATGGTTAGCACGTTCGGCTGTTAACCGAAAGGTTGGTGGTTCGAGCCCACCCAAGAGAGGTGTTGTGGGGTCTCAGATGTAGCATGAAAAGTCATAACGTTTTCACAATACCTGACAACCATTTAATTTCTGAGCTTTCGTGGCTCAATGGTTAGCGCGTTCGGCTGTTAACCAATAGGTTGGTGGTTCGAGCCCACCCGGGAGCGGTGTTGTGAGGTCTCAGATGTAACGAAAAAAAGTAAGAGTTTTTCCACAAATTCTGACGAACATTTAATTATTGGGCTTCCGTGGCGCAATGGTTAGCGCGTTCAGCTGTTAACCGAAAGATTGGTCGTTCGAGCCCACCCTAGAGAGGTGTTGTGGGGTCTCAGATGTAGCGTGAAAAGTCATAACGTTTTAACAATACCTGACAACCATTTAATTTCTGAGCTTTCGTGGCTCAATGGTTAGCGCGTTCGGCTGTTAACCAACAGGTTGGTGGTTCGAGCCCACCCGGGAGAGGTGTTGTGGGGTCTCAGATGTAGCGTAAAAAAGTAAGAGTTTTTACACAAACCCTGACGAACATTTAATTTATGGGCTTCCGTGGCGCAATGGTTAGCGCGTTCAGCTGTTAACCGAAAGGTTGGTGGTTCGAGACCACCCGGGAGAGGTGTTGTGGGGTCTCAGATGTAGCGTAAAAAGTCAAATCTTTTCCACAATACGTGACAACCATTTAATTTCTGAGCTTCCGTGGCTCAATGGTTTGCGCGTTCGGCTGTTAACCAATAGGTTGGTGGTTCGAGACCACCCGGAAGCGGTGTTGTGGGGTCTCAAATGTAACGTAAAAAGCGAAAGTTTTTGCACAATACCTTACGACCATTTAATTTTTGGGCTTCCGTGGCACAATGGTTAGCGCGTTCGGCTGTTAATCGAAAGGTTGGTGGTTCGAGCCCATCCGAGAGCGGTGTTGTGAGGTCTCAGATGTGACGTAAAAAGCCAAAGTTTTTCCACATTACCTGCCGACCATTTAATTTTTGGGCTTCCGTGGCGCAATGGTTAGCACGTTCGGCTGTTAACCGAAAGGTTGGTGGTACGAGCCCACCCAAGAGAGGTGTTGTGGGGTCTCAGATGTAGCATGAAAAGTCATAACGTTTTCACAATACCTGACAACCATTTAATTTCTGAGCTTTCGTGGCTCAATGGTTAGCGCGTTCGGCTGTTAACCAATAGGTTGGTGGTTCGAGCCCACCCGGGAGCGGTGTTGTGAGGTCTCAGATGTAACGAAAAAAAGTAAGAGTTTTTACACAAAACCTGACGAACATTTAATTTATGGGCTTCCGTGGCGCAATGGTTAGCGCGTTCAGCTGTTAACCGAAAGGTTGGTGGTTCGAGACCACCCGGGAGAGGTGTTGTGGGGTCTCAGATGTAGCGTAAAAAGTCAAAACTTTTCCACAATACTTGACAACCATTTAATTTCTGAGCTTCCGTGGCTCAATGGTTTGCGCGTTCGGCTGTTAACCAATAGGTTGGTGGTTCAAGCCCATCCGGGAGCGGTGTTTGTTACGTCTCAGATGTGAAGTAAAAAGTCAAGGTTTTTGCACAATACCTGACGACCATTTAATTTTTGGGCCTTCGTGGGGCAATGGTTAGCGCGCTCAGCCGTTATTCACAAGGTTGGTGGTTCGAGCCCACCCGAGGGCGGTGTTGTGAGGTCTCAGATGTAACGAAAAAAGTAAGAGTTTTTCCACAAATTCTGACGAACATTTAATTATTGGGCTTCCGTGGCGCAATGGTTAGCGCGTTCAGCTGTTAACCGAAAGATTGGTCGTTCGAGCCCACCCTAGAGAGGTGTTGTGGGGTCTCAGATGTAGCGTGAAAAGTCATAACGTTTTCACAATACCTGACAACCATTTAATTTCTGAGCTTTCGTGGCTCAATGGTTAGCGCGTTCGGCTGTTAACCAATAGGTTGGTGGTTCGAGCCCACCCGGGAGCCGTGTTGTGAGGTCTCAGATGTAACGAAAAAAAGTAAGAGTTTTTACACAAAACCTGACGAACATTTAATTTATGGGCTTCCGTGGCGCAATGGTTAGCGCGTTCAGCTGTTAACCGAAAGGTTGGTGGTTCGAGACCACCCGGGAGAGGTGTTGTGGGGTCTCAGATGTAGCGTAAAAAGTCAAAACTTTTCCACAATACGTGACAACCATTTAATTTCTGAGCTTCCGTGGCTCAATGGTTTGCGCGTTCGGCTGTTAACCAATAGGTTGGTGGTTCGAGACCACCCGGAAGCGGTGTTGTGGGGTCTCAAATGTAACGTAAAAAGCGAAAGTTTTTCCACAATACCTTACGAACATTTAATTTTTGGGCTTCCGTGGCACAATGGTTAGCGCGTTCGGCTGTTAATCGAAAGGTTGGTGGTTCGAGCCCATCCGAGAGCGGTGTTGTGAGGTCTCAGATGTGACGTAAAAAGCCAAAGTTTTTCCACATTACCTGCCGACCATTTAATTTTTGGGCTTCCGTGGCGCAATGGTTAGCACGTTCGGCTGTTAACCGAAAGGTTGGTGGTTCGAGCCCACCCAAGAGAGGTGTTGTGGGGTCTCAGATGTAGCATGAAAAGTCATAACGTTTTCACAATACCTGACAACCATTTAATTTCTGAGCTTTCGTGGCTCAATGGTTAGCGCGTTCGGCTGTTAACCAATAGGTTGGTGGTTCGAGCCCACCCGGGAGCGGTGTTGTGAGGTCTCAGATGTAACGAAAAAAAGTAAGAGTTTTTCCACAAATTCTGACGAACATTTAATTATTGGGCTTCCGTGGCGCAATGGTTAGCGCGTTCAGCTGTTAACCGAAAGATTGGTCGTTCGAGCCCACCCTAGAGAGGTGTTGTGGGGTCTCAGATGTAGCGTGAAAAGTCATAACGTTTTAACAATACCTGACAACCATTTAATTTCTGAGCTTTCGTGGCTCAATGGTTAGCGCGTTCGGCTGTTAACCAACAGGTTGGTGGTTCGAGCCCACCCGGGAGAGGTGTTGTGGGGTCTCAGATGTAGCGTAAAAAAGTAAGAGTTTTTACACAAACCCTGACGAACATTTAATTTATGGGCTTCCGTGGCGCAATGGTTAGCGCGTTCAGCTGTTAACCGAAAGGTTGGTGGTTCGAGACCACCCGGGAGAGGTGTTGTGGGGTCTCAGATGTAGCGTAAAAAGTCAAATCTTTTCCACAATACGTGACAACCATTTAATTTCTGAGCTTCCGTGGCTCAATGGTTTGCGCGTTCGGCTGTTAACCAATAGGTTGGTGGTTCGAGACCACCCGGGAGAGGTGTTGTGGGGTCTCAAATGTAACGTAAAAAGCGAAAGTTTTTGCACAATACCTTACGACCATTTAATTTTTGGGCTTCCGTGGCACAATGGTTAGCGCGTTCGGCTGTTAATCGAAAGGTTGGTGGTTCGAGCCCATCCGAGAGCGGTGTTGTGAGGTCTCAGATGTGACGTAAAAAGCCAAAGTTTTTCCACATTACCTGCCGACCATTTAATTTTTGGGCTTCCGTGGCGCAATGGTTAGCACGTTCGGCTGTTAACCGAAAGGTTGGTGGTACGAGCCCACCCAAGAGAGGTGTTGTGGGGTCTCAGATGTAGCATGAAAAGTCATAACGTTTTCACAATACCTGACAACCATTTAATTTCTGAGCTTTCGTGGCTCAATGGTTAGCGCGTTCGGCTGTTAACCAATAGGTTGGTGGTTCGAGCCCACCCGGGAGCGGTGTTGTGAGGTCTCAGATGTAACGAAAAAAAGTAAGAGTTTTTACACAAAACCTGACGAACATTTAATTTATGGGCTTCCGTGGCGCAATGGTTAGCGCGTTCAGCTGTTAACCGAAAGGTTGGTGGTTCGAGACCACCCGGGAGAGGTGTTGTGGGGTCTCAGATGTAGCGTAAAAAGTCAAAACTTTTCCACAATACTTGACAACCATTTAATTTCTGAGCTTCCGTGGCTCAATGGTTTGCGCGTTCGGCTGTTAACCAATAGGTTGGTGGTTCAAGCCCATCCGGGAGCGGTGTTTGTTACGTCTCAGATGTGAAGTAAAAAGTCAAGGTTTTTGCACAATACCTGACGACCATTTAATTTTTGGGCCTTCGTGGGGCAATGGTTAGCGCGCTCAGCCGTTATTCACAAGGTTGGTGGTTCGAGCCCACCCGAGGGCGGTGTTGTGAGGTCTCAGATGTAACGAAAAAAGTAAGAGTTTTTCCACAAATTCTGACGAACATTTAATTATTGGGCTTCCGTGGCGCAATGGTTAGCGCGTTCAGCTGTTAACCGAAAGATTGGTCGTTCGAGCCCACCCTAGAGAGGTGTTGTGGGGTCTCAGATGTAGCGTGAAAAGTCATAACGTTTTCACAATACCTGACAACCATTTAATTTCTGAGCTTTCGTGGCTCAATGGTTAGCGCGTTCGGCTGTTAACCAATAGGTTGGTGGTTCGAGCCCACCCGGGAGCCGTGTTGTGAGGTCTCAGATGTAACGAAAAAAAGTAAGAGTTTTTACACAAAACCTGACGAACATTTAATTTATGGGCTTCCGTGGCGCAATGGTTAGCGCGTTCAGCTGTTAACCGAAAGGTTGGTGGTTCGAGACCACCCGGGAGAGGTGTTGTGGGGTCTCAGATGTAGCGTAAAAAGTCAAAACTTTTCCACAATACGTGACAACCATTTAATTTCTGAGCTTCCGTGGCTCAATGGTTTGCGCGTTCGGCTGTTAACCAATAGGTTGGTGGTTCGAGACCACCCGGAAGCGGTGTTGTGGGGTCTCAAATGTAACGTAAAAAGCGAAAGTTTTTCCACAATACCTTACGAACATTTAATTTTTGGGCTTCCGTGGCACAATGGTTAGCGCGTTCGGCTGTTAATCGAAAGGTTGGTGGTTCGAGCCCATCCGAGAGCGGTGTTGTGAGGTCTCAGATGTGACGTAAAAAGCCAAAGTTTTTCCACATTACCTGCCGACCATTTAATTTTTGGGCTTCCGTGGCGCAATGGTTAGCACGTTCGGCTGTTAACCGAAAGGTTGGTGGTTCGAGCCCACCCAAGAGAGGTGTTGTGGGGTCTCAGATGTAGCGTAAAAAGTCAAAACGTTTCCACAATACGTGACAACCATTTAATTTCTGAGCTTTCTCGGCTCATTGTTTAGCGCGTTCGCCTGTTAACCAATAGGTTGGTGGTTCGAGCCCACCCGGGAGCGGTGTTGTGGGATCTCAAATGTAACGTACAAAGCCAAAGTTATTCCACAATACCTGACAACCATTTAATTTCTGAGCTTTCGTGGCTCAATGGTTAGCGCGTTCGGCTGTTAACCAATAGGTTGGTGGTTCGAGCCCACCCGGAAGCGGTGTTGTGAGGTCTCAGATGTAACAAAAAAAGTAAGAGTTTTTACACAAAACCAGACGAACATTTAATTTTTGGGCTTCCGTGGCGCAATGGTTAGCGCGTTCAGCTGTTAACCGAAAGGTTGGTGGTTCGAGACCACCCTGGAGAGGTGTTGTGGGGTCTCAGATGTAGCATAAAAAGTCAAAACTTTTCCACAATACGTGACAACCATTTAATTTCTGAGCTTTCGTGGCTCAATGTTTAGCGCGTTCGGCTGTTAACCAATAGGTTGGTGGTTCGAGCCCACCCGGGAGCGGTGTTGTGAGGTCTCAGATGTAACGAAAAAAAGTAAGAGTTTTTACACAAAACCTGACGAACATTTAATTTCTGAGCTTCCGTGGCTCAATGTTTTGCGCGTTCGGCTGTTAACCAATAGGTTGGTGGTTCGAGACCACCCGGAAGCGGTGTTGTGGGGTCTCAATTGTAACGTAAAAAGCGAAAGTTTTTCCACAATACCTGACGACCATTTAATTTTTGGGCTTCCGTGGCGCAATGGTTAGCGCGTTCGGCTGTTAATCGAAAGGTTGGTGGTTCGAGCCCATCCGGGAGCGGTGTTGTGGGGTCTCAGATGTAGCGTAAAAAGTCAAAACTTTTCCACAATACTTGACAACCATTTAATTTCTGAGTTTCCGTGGCTCAATGGTTTGCGCGTTCGGCTGTTAACCAATAGGTTGGTGGTTCGAGACCACCCGGAAGCGGTGTTGTGGGATCTCAAATGTAACGTATAAAGCCAAAGTTTTTCCACAATACCTGACGACCATATAATATTTGGACTTCCGTGGAGCAATGGTTAGCGCGTTCGGCTGTTAACCGAAAGGTTGGTGGTTCGAGCCCAACCAAGAGAGGTGTTGTGGGGTCTCAGATGTAACGAAAAAGTAAGAGTTTTTCCACAAAAATTCTGACGAACATTTAATTATTGGCCTTCCGTGGCGCAATGGTTAGCGCGGTCAGCTGTTAACCGAAAGATTGGTCGTTCGAGCCCACCCTAGAGAGGTGTTGTGGGGTCTCAGATGTAGCGTGAAAAGTCATAACTTTTTCACAATACCTGACAACCATTTAATTTCTGAGCTTCCGTGGCTAATGGTTAGCGCGTTCGGCTTTTAACCAATAGGTTGGTGGTTCGAGCCCACCCTTGAGCGGTGTTGTGAGGTCTCAGATGTAACGAAAAAAGTAAGAGTTTTTCCACAAATTCTGACGAACATTTAATTATTGGGCTTCCGTGGCGCAATGGTTAGCGCGTTCAGCTGTTAACCGAAAGGTTGGTGGTTCGAGCCCACCCGGGAGCGGTGTTGTGGGATCTCAAATGTAACGTACAAAGCGAAAGTTACCACAATACCTGACGATCATTAAATTTTTGGACTTCCGTGGAGCAATGGTTAGCGCGTTCGGCTGTTAACCGAAAGGTTGGTGGTTCGAGCCCACCCAAGAGAGGTGTTGTGGGATCTCAAATGTAACGTATAAAGCCAAAGTTTTTCCACAATACCTGACGACCATTTAATATTTGGACTTCCGTGGAGCAATGGTTAGCGCGTTCGGCTGTTAACCGAAAGGTTGGTGGTTCGAGCCCACCCAAGAGAGGTGTTGTGGGATCTCAAATGTAACGTATAAAGCCAAAGATTTTCCACAATACCTGACGACCATTTAATATTTGGACTTCCGTGGAGCAATGGTTAGCGCGTTCAGCTGTTAACCGAAAGGTTGGTGGTTCGAGACCCCCCGGGAGAGGTGTTGTGGGGTCTCAGATGTAGCGTAAAAAGTCAAAACTTTTCCACAATACGTGACAACCATTTAATTTCTGAGCTTCCGTGGCTCAATGGTTTGCGCGTTCGGGTGTTAACCAATAGGTTGGTGGTTCGAGACCACCCGGAAGCGGTGTTGTGGGGTCTCAAATGTAACGTAAAAAGCGAAAGTTTTTCCACAATACCTTACGACCATTTAATTTTTGGGCTTCCGTGGCGCAATGGTTAGCGCGTTCGGCTGTTAATCGAAAGGTTGGTGGTTCGAGCCCATCCGAGAGCGGTGTTGTGAGGTCTCAGATGTGACGTAAAAAGCCAAAGTTATTCCACAATACCTGACGACCATTTAATTTTTGGGCCTTCGTGGGGCAATGGTTAGCGCGCTCAGCTGTTATTCACAAGGTTGGTGGTTCGAGCCCACCCGAGGGCGGTGTTTTAAGGTCTCAGATGTAACGAAAAAAGTAAGAGTTTTTCCACAAATTCTGACGAATATTTAATTATTGGGCTTCCGTGGCGCAATGGTTAGCGCGTTCAGCTGTTAACCGAAAGATTGCTCGTTCGAGCCCACCCTAGAGAGGTGTTGTGGGGTCTCAGATGTAACGAAAAAAGTAAGAGTTTTTCCACAAATTCTGACGAACATTTAATTATTGGGCTTCCGTGGCGCAATGGTTAGCGCGTTCAGCTGTTAACCGAAAGGTTGGTGGTTCGAGCCCACCCGGAAGCGGTGTTGTGGGATCTCAAATGTAACGTATAAAGTCAAAGTTTTTCCACAATACCTGACGACCATTTAATATTTGGACTTCCTTGGAGCAATGGTTAGCGCGTTCAGCTGTTTACCGAAAGATTGGTCGTTCGAGCCCACCCTAGAGAGGTGTTGTGGGGTCTCAGATGTAGCGTGAAAAGTCATAACCTTTTCACAATACCTGACAACCATTTAATTTCTGAGCTTTCGTGGCTCAATGGTTAGCGCGTTCGGCTGTTAACCAATAGGTTGGTGGTTCGAGCCCACCCGGAAGCGGTGTTGTGAGGTCTCAGATGTAACGAAAAAAGTAAGAGTTTTTCCACAAATTCTGACGAACATTTAATTATTGGGCTTCCGTGGCGCAATGGTTAGCGCGGTCAGCTGTTAACCGAAAGATTGGTCGTTCGAGCTCACCCTAGAGAGGTGTTGTGGGGTCTCAGATGTAACGTACAAAGCGAAAGTTACCACAATACCTGACGATCATTTAATTTTTGGACTTCCGTGGAGCAATGGTTAGCGCGTTCGGCTGTTAACCGAAAGGTTGGTGGTTCGAGCCCACCCAAGAGAGGTGTTGTGGGATCTCAAATGTAACGTATAAAGCCAAAGTTTTTCCACAATACCTGACGACCATTTAATATTTGGACTTCCGTGGAGCAATGGTTAGCGCGTTCAGCTGTTAACCGAAAGGTTGGTGGTTCGAGACCACCTGGGAGAGGTGTTGTGGGGTCTCAGATGTAGCGTAAAAAGTCAAAACTTTTCCACAATACGTGACAACTATTTAATTTCTGAGCTTCCGTGGCTCAATGGTTTGCGCATTCGGCTGTTAATCGAAAGGTTGGTGACTATAAAATCACTAATATTAGAAAAAAATAATAAAACCTTTACTTTTTTATTTAATTTGTTTTTATAAAGCCACCTTTGGCATAACCAATTGTTAAATATTTTATAATATACCATGCCACTGTTCAATTTTAAGTGGATATAACATATATTCATTAAATCTTTTTTCATGAATCTTTAACACGAATTATTATAAGACACCATTGTTAAATCTATTTTTTATTTTTTGTTTGATTAAATTAAATTGTTAAATTAAATTAAGCAGATAGGCACGGGGCTTACAAGTCACAATGTGACTTAGCCCCGTAGCAAACTGTAATGTAATGAAAAGTAAAAAATAAACATTTTTGAATTTGAATTTTGAATTCGAGCCCATCCGAGAGCGGTGTTGTGAGGTCTCAGATGTGACGTAAAAAGCCAAAGTTATTCCACAATACCTGACGACCATTTAATTTTTGGGCCTTCGTGGGGCAATGGTTAGCGCGCTCAGCTGTTATTCACAAGGTTGGTGGTTCGAGCCCACCCGAGCGCGGTGTTGTAAGGTCTCAGATGTAACGAAAAAAGTAAGAGTTTTTCCACAAATTCTGACGAACATTTAATTATTGGGCTTCCGTGGCGCAATGGTTAGCGCGTTCAGCTGTTAACCGAAAGATTGGTCGTTCGAGCCCACCCTAGAGAGGTGTTGTGGGGTCTCAGATGTAGCGTGAAAAGTCATAATTTAATTTCTGAGCTTTCGTGGCTCAATGGTTAGCGCGTTCGGCTGTTAACCAATAGGTTGGTGGTTCGAGCCCACCCGGAAGCGGTGTTGTGAGGTTTCAGATGTAACGAAAAAAAGTAAGAGTTTTTACACAAAACCAGACGAACATTTAATTTTTGGGCTTCCGTGGCGCAATGGTTAGCGCGTTCGGCTGTTAACCAATAGGTTGGTGGTTCGAGCCCACCCGGAAGCGGTGTTGTGAGGTTTCAGATGTAACGAAAAAAAGTAAGAGTTTTTACACATAACCTGACGAACATTTAATTTCTGAGCTTCCGTGGCTCAATGTTTTGCGCGTTCGGCTGTTAACCAATAGGTTGGTGGTTCGAGACCACCCGGAAGCGGTGTTGTGGGGTCTCAATTGTAACGTAAAAAGCGAAAGTTTTTCCACAATACCTGACGACCATTTAATTTTTGGGCTTCCGTGGCGCAATGGTTAGCGCGTTCGGCTGTTAATCGAAAGGTTGGTGGTTCGAGCCCATCCGGGAGCGGTGTTGTGGGGTCTCAGATGTAGCGTAAAAAGTCAAAACTTTTCCACAATACTTGACAACCATTTAATTTCTGAGCTTCCGTGGCTCAATGGTTTGCGCGTTCGGCTGTTAACCAATAGGTTGGTGGTTCGAGACCACCCGGAAGCGGTGTTGTGGGATCTCAAATGTAACGTATAAAGCCAAAGTTTTTCCACAATACCTGACGACCATATAATATTTGGACTTCCGTGGAGCAATGGTTAGCGCGTTCGGCTGTTCACCGAAAGGTTGGTGGTTCGAGCCCACCCAAGAGAGGTGTTGTGGGATCTCAAATGTAACGTATAAAGCCAAAGTTTTTCCACAATACCTGACGACCATTTAATTTTTGGGCTTCGGTGGCGCAATGGTTAGCGCGTTCGGCTGTTAATCGAAAGGTTGGTGGTTCGAGCCCATCCGAGAGCGGTGTTGTGAGGTCTCAGATGTGACGTAAAAAGCCAAAGTTATTCCACAATACCTGACGACCATTTAATTTTTGGGCCTTCGTGGGGCAATGGTTAGCGCGTTCAGCTGTTATTCACAAGGTTGGTGGTTCGAGCCCACCCGAGGGCGGTGTTGTAAGGTCTCAGATGTAACGAAAAAAGTAAGAGTTTTTCCACAAATTCTGACGAACATTTAATTATTGGGCTTCCGTGGCGCAATGGTTAGCGCGTTCAGCTGTTAACCGAAAGATTGGTCGTTCGAGCCCACACTAGAGAGGTGTTGTGGGGTCTCAGATGTAGCGTGAAAAGTCATAACTTTTTCACAATACCTGACAACCATTTAATTTCTGAGCTTTCGTGGCTCAATGGTTAGCGCGTTCGGCTGTTAACCAATAGGTCGGTGGTTCGAGCCCACCCGGAAGCGGTGTTGTGAGGTTTCAGATGTAACGAAAAAAAGTAAGAGTTTTTACACAAAACCAGACGAACATTTAATTTTTGGGCTTCCGTGGCGCAATGGTTAGCGCGTTCGGCTGTTAACCAATAGGTTGGTGGTTCGAGCCCACCCGGAAGCGGTGTTGTGAGGTTTCAGATGTAACGAAAAAAAGTAAGAGTTTTTACACATAACCTGACGAACATTTAATTTCTGAGCTTCCGTGGCTCAATGTTTTGCGCGTTCGGCTGTTAACCAATAGGTTGGTGGTTCGAAACCACCCGGAAGCGGTGTTGTGGGGTCTCAATTGTAACGTAAAAAGCGAAAGTTTTTCCACAATACCTGACGACCATTTAATTTTTGGGCTTCCGTGGCGCAATGGTTAGCGCGTTCGGCTGTTAATCGAAAGGTTGGTGGTTCGAGCCCACCCGGGAGAGGTGTTGTGGGGTCTCAGATGTAGCGTAAAAAGTCAAAACTTTTCCACAATACTTGACAACCATTTAATTTCTGAGCTTCCGTGGCTCAATGGTTTGCGCGTTCGGCTGTTAACCAATAGGTTGGTGGTTCGAGACCACCCGGAAGCGGTGTTGTGGGATCTCAAATGTAACGTATAAAGCCAAAGTTTTTCCACAAATTCTGACGAACATTTAATTATTGGGCTTCCGTGGCGCAATGGTTAGCGCGGTCAGCTGTTAACCGAAAGATTGGTCGTTGGAGCCCACCCTTGAGAGGTGTTGTGGGGTCTCAGATGTAGCGTGAAAAGTCATAACTTTTTCACAATACCTGACAACCATTTAATTTCTGAGCTTCCGTGGCTAATGGTTAGCGCGTTCGGCTTTTAACCAATAGGTTGGTGGTTCGATCCCACCCGTGAGCGGTGTTGTGAGGTCTCAGATGTAACGAAAAAAGTAAGAGTTTTTCCACAAATTCTGACGAACATTTAATTATTGGGCTTCCGTGGCGCAATGGTTAGCGCGTTCAGCTGTTAACCGAAAGGTTGGTGGTTCGAGCCCACCCGGGAGCGGTGTTGTGGGATCTCAAATGTAACGTACAAAGCGAAAGTTACCACAATACCTGACGATCATTTTATTTTTGGACTTCCGTGGAGCAATGGTTAGCGCGTTCAGCTGTTAACCGAAAGGTTGGTGGTTCGAGCCCACCCAAGAGAGGTGTTGTGGGATCTCAAATGTAACGTATAAAGCCAAAGTTTTTCCACAATACCTGACGACCATTTAATATTTGGACTTCCGTGGAGCAATGGTTAGCGCGTTCGGCTGTTCACCGAAAGGTTGGTGGTTCGAGCCCACCCAAGAGAGATGTTGTGGGATCTCAAATGTAACGTATAAAGCCAAAGTTTTTCCACAATACCTGACGACCATTTAATATTTGGACTTCCGTGGAGCAATGGTTAGCGCGTTCAGCTGTTAACCGAAAGGTTGGTAGTTCGAGACCACCCGGGAGAGGTGTTGTGGGGTCTCAGATGTAGCGTAAAAAGTCAAAACTTTTCCACAATACGTGACAACCATTTAAGTTCTGAGCTTCCGTGGCTCAATGGTTAGCGCGTTCGGCTGTTAACCAATAGGTCGGTGGTTCGAGCCCACCCGGAAGCGGTGTTGTGAGGTTTCAGATGTAACGAAAAAAAGTAAGAGTTTTTCCACAATACCTGACGACCATTTAATTTTTGGGCCTTCGTGGGGCAATGGTTAGCGCGTTCAGCTGTTATTCACAAGGTTGGTGGTTCGAGCCCACCCGAGGGCGGTGTTGTAAGGTCTCAGATGTAACGAAAAAAGTAAGAGTTTTTCCACAAATTCTGACGAACATTTAATTATTGGGCTTCCGTGGCGCAATGGTTAGCGCGTTCAGCTGTTAACCGAAAGATTGGTCGTTCGAGCCCACCCTAGAGAGGTGTTGTGGGGTCTCAGATGTAGCGTGAAAAGTCATAACTTTTTCACAATACCTGACAACCATTTAATTTCTGAGCTTTCGTGGCTCAATGGTTAGCGCGTTCGGCTGTTAACCAATAGGTCGGTGGTTCGAGCCCACCCGGAAGCGGTGTTGTGAGGTTTCAGATGTAACGAAAAAAAGTAAGAGTTTTTACACAAAACCAGACGAACATTTAATTTTTGGGCTTCCGTGGCGCAATGGTTAGCGCGTTCGGCTGTTAACCAATAGGTTGGTGGTTCGAGCCCACCCGGAAGCGGTGTTGTGAGGTTTCAGATGTAACGAAAAAAAGTAAGAGTTTTTACACATAACCTGACGAACATTTAAATTCTGAGCTTCCGTGGCTCAATGTTTTGCGCGTTCGGCTGTTAACCAATAGGTTGGTGGTTCGAGACCACCCGGAAGCGGTGTTGTGGGGTCTCAATTGTAACGTAAAAAGCGAAAGTTTTTCCACAATACCTGACGATCATTTTATTTTTGGACTTCCGTTAAGCAATGGTTAGCGCGTTCAGCTGTTAACCGAAAGGTTGGTGGTTCGAGCCCACCCAAGAGAGGTGTTGTGGGATCTCAAATGTAACGTATAAAGCCAAAGTTTTTCCACAATACCTGACGACCATTTAATATTTGGACTTCCGTGGAGCAATGGTTAGCGCGTTCGGCTGTTAATCGAAAGGTTGGTGGTTCGAGCCCACCCGGGAGAGGTGTTGTGGGGTCTCAGATGTAGCGTAAAAAGTCAAAACTTTTCCACAATACTTGACAACCATTTAATTTCTGAGCTTCCGTGGCTCAATGGTTTGCGCGTTCGGCTGTTAACCAATAGGTTGGTGGTTCGAGACCACCCGGAAGCGGTGTTGTGGGATCTCAAATGTAACGTATAAAGCCAAAGTTTTTCCACAATACCTGACGACCATATAATATTTGGACTTCCGTGGAGCAATGGTTAGCGCGTTCGGCTGTTAACCGAAAGGTTGGTGGTTCGAGCCCACCCAAGAGAGGTGTTGTGGGGTCTCAGATGTAACGAAAAAGTAAGAGTTTTTCACAATACCTGACAACCATTTAATTTCTGAGCTTCCGTGGCTAATGGTTAGCGCGTTCGGCTTTTAACCAATAGGTTGGTGGTTCGAGCCCACCAGTGAGCGGTGTTGTGAGGTCTCAGATGTAACGAAAAAAGTAAGAGTTTTTCCACAAATTCTGACGAACATTTAATTATTGGGCTTCCGTGGCGCAATGGTTAGCGCGTTCAGCTGTTAACCGAAAGGTTGGTGGTTCAAGCCCACCCGGGAGCGGTGTTGTGGGATCTCAAATGTAACGTACAAAGCGAAAGTTACCACAATACCTAACGATCATTTTATTTTTGGACTTCCGTTAAGCAATGGTTAGCGCGTTCAGCTGTTAACCGAAAGGTTGGTGGTTCGAGCCCACCCAAGAGAGGTGTTGTGGGATCTCAAATGTAACGTATAAAGCCAAAGTTTTTCCACAATACCTGACGACCATTTAATATTTGGACTTCCGTGGAGCAATGGTTAGTGCGTTCGGCTGTTCACCGAAAGGTTGGTGGTTCGAGCCCACCCAAGAGAGATGTTGTGGGATCTCAAATGTAACGTATAAAGCCAAAGTTTTTCCACAATACCTGACGACCATTTAATATTTGGACTTCCGTGGAGCAATGGTTAGCGCGTTCAGCTGTTAACCGAAAGGTTGGTGGTTCGAGACCACCCGGGAGAGGTGTTGTGGGGTCTCAGATGTAGCGTAAAAAGTCAAAACTTTTCCACAATACGTGGCAACCATTTAATTTCTGAGCTTCCGTGGCTCAATGGTTAGCGCGTTCGGCTATTAACCAATAGGTCGGTGGTTCGAGCCCACCCGGAAGCGGTGTTGTGAGGTTTCAGATGTAACGAAAAAAAGTAAGAGTTTTTACACAAAACCAGACGAACATTTAATTTTTGGGCTTCCGTGGCGCAATGGTTAGCGCGTTCGGCTGTTAACCAATAGGTTGGTGGTTCGAGCCCACCCGGAAGCGGTGTTGTGAGGTTTCAGATGTAACGAAAAAAAGTAAGAGTTTTTACACATAACCTGACGAACACTTAATTTCTGAGCTTCCGTGGCTCAATGTTTTGCGCGTTCGGCTGTTAACCAATAGGTTGGTGGTTCGAGACCACCCGGAAGCGGTGTTGTGGGGTCTCAATTGTAACGTAGAAAGCGAAAGTTTTTCCACAATACCTGACGACCATTTAATTTTTGGGCTTCCGTGGCGCAATGGTTAGCGCGTTCGGCTGTTAATCGAAAGGTTGGTGGTTCGAGCCCACCCGGGAGAGGTGTTGTGGGGTCTCAGATGTAGCGTAAAAAGTCAAAACTTTTCCACAATACTTGACAACCATTTAATTTCTGAGCTTCCGTGGCTCAATGGTTTGCGCGTTCGGCTGTTAACCAATAGGTTGGTGGTTCGAGACCACCCGGAAGCGGTGTTGTGGGATCTCAAATGTAACGTATAAAGCCAAAGTTTTTCCACAATACCTGACGACCATATAATATTTGGACTTCCGTGGAGCAATGGTTAGCGCGTTCGGCTGTTAACCGAAAGGTTGGTGGTTCGAGCCCACCCAAGAGAGGTGTTGTGGGGTCTCAGATGTAACGAAAAAAGTAAGAGTTTTTCACAATACCTGACAACCATTTAATTTCTGAGCTTCCGTGGCTAATGGTTAGCGCGTTCGGCTTTTAACCAATAGGTTGGTGGTTCGAGCCCACCAGTGAGCGGTGTTGTGAGGTCTCAGATGTAACGAAAAAAGTAAGAGTTTTTCCACAAATTCTGACGAACATTTAATTATTGGGCTTCCGTGGCGCAATGGTTAGCGCGTTCAGCTGTTAACCGAAAGGTTGGTGGTTCAAGCCCACCCGGGAGCGGTGTTGTGGGATCTCAAATGTAACGTACAAAGCGAAAGTTACCACAATACCTGACGATCATTTTATTTTTGGACTTCCGTTAAGCAATGGTTAGCGCGTTCAGCTGTTAACCGAAAGGTTGGTGGTTCGAGCCCACCCAAGAGAGGTGTTGTGGGATCTCAAATGTAACGTATAAAGCCAAAGTTTTTCCACAATACCTGACGACCATTTAATATTTGGACTTCCGTGGAGCAATGGTTAGCGCGTTCGGCTGTTCACCGAAAGGTTGGTGGTTCGAGCCCACCCAAGAGAGATGTTGTGGGATCTCAAATGTAACGTATAAAGCCAAAGTTTTTCCACAATACCTGACGACCATTTAATATTTGGACTTCCGTGGAGCAATGGTTAGCGCGTTCAGCTGTTAACCGAAAGGTTGGTGGTTCGAGACCACCCGGGAGAGGTGTTGTGGGGTCTCAGATGTAGCGTAAAAAGTCAAAACTTTTCCACAATACGTGGCAACCATTTAATTTCTGAGCTTCCGTGGCTCAATGGTTAGCGCGTTCGGCTATTAACCAATAGGTCGGTGGTTCGAGCCCACCCGGAAGCGGTGTTGTGAGGTTTCAGATGTAACGAAAAAAAGTAAGAGTTTTTACACAAAACCAGACGAACATTTAATTTTTGGGCTTCCGTGGCGCAATGGTTAGCGCGTTCGGCTGTTAACCAATAGGTTGGTGGTTCGAGCCCACCCGGAAGCGGTGTTGTGAGGTTTCAGATGTAACGAAAAAAAGTAAGAGTTTTTACACATAACCTGACGAACACTTAATTTCTGAGCTTCCGTGGCTCAATGTTTTGCGCGTTCGGCTGTTAACCAATAGGTTGGTGGTTCGAGACCACCCGGAAGCGGTGTTGTGGGGTCTCAATTGTAACGTAGAAAGCGAAAGTTTTTCCACAATACCTGACGACCATTTAATTTTTGGGCTTCCGTGGCGCAATGGTTAGCGCGTTCGGCTGTTAATCGAAAGGTTGGTGGTTCGAGCCCACCCGGGAGAGGTGTTGTGGGGTCTCAGATGTAGCGTAAAAAGTCAAAACTTTTCCACAATACTTGACAACCATTTAATTTCTGAGCTTCCGTGGCTCAATGTTTTGCGCGTTCGGCTGTTAACCAATAGGTTGGTGGTTCGAGACCACCCGGAAGCGGTGTTGTGGGGTCTCAATTGTAACGTAAAAAGCGAAAGTTTTTCCACAATACCTGACGACCATTTAATTTTTGGGCTTCCGTGGCGCAATGGTTTGCGCGTTCGGCTGTTAACCAATAGGTTGGTGGTTCGAGACCACCCGGAAGCGGTGTTGTGGGATCTCAAATGTAACGTATAAAGCCAAAGTTTTTCCACAATACCTGACGACCATATAATATTTGGACTTCCGTGGAGCAATGGTTAGCGCGTTCGGCTGTTAACCGAAAGGTTGGTGGTTCGAGCCCACCCAAGAGAGGTGTTGTGGGGTCTCAGATGTAACGAAAAAAGTAAGAGTTTTTCCACAAATTCTGACGAACATTTAATTATTGGGCTTCCGTGGCGCAATGGTTAGCGCGGTCAGCTGTTAACCGAAAGATTGGTCGTTCGAGCCCACCCTAGAGAGGTGTTGTGGGGTCTCAGATGTAGCGTGAAAAGTCATAACTTTTTCACAATACCTGACAACCATTTAATTTCTGAGCTTCCGTGGCTAATGGTTAGCGCGTTCGGCTTTTAACCAATAGGTTGGTGGTTCGAGCCCACCCGTGAGCGGTGTTGTGAGGTCTCAGATGTAACGAAAAAAGTAAGAGTTTTTCCACAAATTCTGACGAACATTTAATTTTTGGGCTTCCGTGGTGTAATGGTTAGCGCGTTCAGCTGCTATTCAAAGACTGGTGGTTTGAGCCCTCCCAGAAGCGGTGTTGTGACGTCTCAGATGTAACGTAAAATGCCAGAGTTTTTCCACAATAACTGACGAACGTTTAATTTTTGGGCTTCCGTGGCGCAATGGTTAGCGTGTTCAGCTGTTAATCGAAAGGTTGGTGGTACGAGCCCATCCGGGAGCGGTGTTGTGAGGTCTCAGATGTGACGTAAAAAGTCAAAGTTTTTCCACAATACCTGACGACCATATAAATTTTGGGCTTCCGTGGCGCAATGGTTAGCCCGTTCAGCTGTTATTCAAAAGGTTGGTGATTCGAGCCCACCCGGGAGCGGTGTTGTGTGGTCTCAGATGTGACGTAAAAATTCAAAGTTTTTCCACAATACCTGACGGCCATTTCATTTTTGGGCTTCCGTGGCGCAAAGGTTAGCGCGTTCGGCTGTTAACCGAAAGGTTGGTGGTTCGAGCCTATCCGGGAGCGGTGTTGTGAGGTCTCAGATGTGACGTAAAAAGTCAAGGTTTTTCCACAATACCTGACGACAATATTATTTTTGGGCTTCCGTGGCGCAGTGGTTAGCGTGCTCAGCTGTTATTCATAAGGTTGGTGGTTCGAGCCCACCCGGGAGCGGTGTTGTGAGGTCTCAGATGTGACGTAAAAAGTCAAGGTTTTTCCACAATACCTGACGACAATATTATTTTTGGGCTTCCGTGGCGCAATGGTTAGCGTGCTCAACTGTTATTCAAAAGGCTGGTGGTTCGAGCCCACCCGCGAGCGGTGTTGTGAGGTCTCAGATGTGACGTAAAAAGTCAAAGTTTTTCAACAATACATGACGATCATTTAATTTTTGGGCTTCCGTGGCGCATTGGTTAGCGCGTTCGGCTGTTAACCGAAAGGTTGGTGGTTCTAGCCCACCCGGGAACGGTGTTGTGGGATCTCAAATGTAACGTACAAAGCGAAAGTTACCACAATACCTGACGACCATTTAATTTTTGGGCTTCCGTGGCGCAATAGTTAGCAAGCTCAGCTGTTATTCAAAAGGTTGGTGGTTCGAGCCCACCCGAGAGCGGTGTTGTGAGGTCTCAGATATAACGAAAAAAGTAAGAGTTTTTCCACAATACCTGACGACCATTTAATTTTTGGGCTTCCGTGGCGCAATGGTTAGCGCGTTCAGCTGTTAACCGAAAGATTGGTCGTTCGAGCACACCCTAGAGAGGTGTTGTGGGGTCTCAGATGTAGCGTGAAAAGTCATAACTTTTTCACAATACCTGACAACCATTTAATTTCTGAGCTTTCGTGGCTCAATGGTTAGCGCGTTCGGCTGTTAACCAATAGGTTGGTGGTTCGAGCCCACCCGGGAGCGGTGTTGTGAGGTCTCAGATGTAACGAAAAAAAGTAAGAGTTTTTACACAAAACCTGACGAACATTTAATTTTTGGGCTTCCGTGGCGCAATGGTTAGCGCGTTCAGCTGTTAACCGAAAGGTTGGTGGTTCGAGACCACCCGGGAGAGGTGTTGTGGGATATCAGATGTAGCGTAAAAAGTCAAAACTTTTCCACAATACGTGACAACCATTTAATTTCTGAGCTTTCGTGGCTCAATGTTTAGCGCGTTCGGCTGTTAACCAATAGGTTGGTGGTTCGAGCCCACCCGGGAGCGGTGTTGAGGGATCTCAAATGTAACGTACAAAGCCAAAGTTTTTCCACAATACCTGACGACCATTTAATTTTTGGGCTTTCGTGGGGCAATGGTTAGCGCGCTCAGCTGTTATTCACAAGGTTGGTCGTTCGAGCACACCCGAGAGCGGTGTTGTGAGGTCTCAGATGCAACGAAAAAAGTAAGAGTTTTTCCACAAATTTTGACGAACATTTAATTATTGGGCTTCCGTGGCGCTATGGTTAGCGCGTTCAGCTGTTAACCGAAAGGTTGGTGGTTCTAGCCCACCCGGGAACGGTGTTGTGGGATCTCAAATGTAACGTACAAAGCGAAAGTTACCACAATACCTGACGATCATTTAATTTTTTGCTTCCGTGGCGCAATAGTTAGCGCGCTCAGCTGTTATTCAAAAGGTTGGTGGTTCGAGCCCACCCGAGAGCGGTGTTGTGGGATATCAGATGTAGCGTAAAAAGTCAAAACTTTTCCACAATACGTGACAACCATTTAATTTCTGAGCTTTCGTGGCTCAATGTTTAGCGCGTTCGGCTGTTAACCAATAGGTTGGTGGTTCGAGCCCACCCGGGAGCGGTGTTGAGGGATCTCAAATGTAACGTACAAAGCCAAAGTTTTTCCACAATACCTGACGACCATTTAATTTTTGGGCTTTCGTGGGGCAATGGTTAGCGCGCTCAGCTGTTATTCACAAGGTTGGTCGTTCGAGCACACCCGAGAGCGGTGTTGTGAGGTCTCAGATGCAACGAAAAAAGTAAGAGTTTTTCCACAAATTTTGACGAACATTTAATTATTGGGCTTCCGTGGCGCTATGGTTAGCGCGTTCAGCTGTTAACCGAAAGGTTGGTGGTTCTAGCCCACCCGGGAACGGTGTTGTGGGATCTCAAATGTAACGTACAAAGCGAAAGTTACCACAATACCTGACGATCATTTAATTTTTGGGCTTCCGTGGCGCAATAGTTAGCGCGCTCAGCTGTTATTCAAAAGGTTGGTGGTTCGAGCCCACCCGAGAGCGGTGTTGTGGGATATCAGATGTAGCGTAAAAAGTCAAAACTTTTCCACAATACGTGACAACCATTTAATTTCTGAGCTTTCGTGGCTCAATGTTTAGCGCGTTCGGCTGTTAACCAATAGGTTGGTGGTTCGAGCCCACCCGGGAGCGGTGTTGAGGGATCTCAAATGTAACGTACAAAGCCAAAGTTTTTCCACAATACCTGACGACCATTTAATTTTTGGGCTTTCGTGGGGCAATGGTTAGCGCGCTCAGCTGTTATTCACAAGGTTGGTCGTTCGAGCACACCCGAGAGCGGTGTTGTGAGGTCTCAGATGCAACGAAAAAAGTAAGAGTTTTTCCACAAATTTTGACGAACATTTAATTATTGGGCTTCCGTGGCGCTATGGTTAGCGCGTTCAGCTGTTAACCGAAAGGTTGGTGGTTCTAGCCCACCCGGGAACGGTGTTGTGGGATCTCAAATGTAACGTACAAAGCGAAAGTTACCACAATACCTGACGATCATTTAATTTTTGGGCTTCCGTGGCGCAATAGTTAGCGCGCTCAGCTGTTATTCAAAAGGTTGGTGGTTCGAGCCCACCCGAGAGCGGTGTTGTGAGGTCTCAGATATAACGAAAAAAGTAAGAGTTTTTCCACAATACCTGACGACCATTTAATTTTTGGGCTTCCGTGGCGCAATGGTTAGCGCGTTCAGCTGTTAACCGAAAGATTGGTCGTTCGAGCACACCCTAGAGAGGTGTTGTGGGGTCTCAGATGTAGCGTGAAAAGTCATAACTTTTCCACAATACGTGACAACCATTTAATTTCTGAGCTTTCGTGGCTCAATGTTTAGCGCGTTCGGCTGTTAACCAATAGGTTGGTGGTTCGAGCCCACCCGGGAGCGGTGTTGAGGGATCTCAAATGTAACGTACAAAGCCAAAGTTTTTCCACAATACCTGACGACCATTTAATTTTTGGGCTTTCGTGGGGCAATGGTTAGCGCGCTCAGCTGTTATTCACAAGGTTGGTCGTTCGAGCACACCCTAGAGAGGTGTTGTGGGGTCTCAGATGTAGCGTGAAAAGTCATAACTTTTTCACAATACCTGACAACCATTTAATTTCTGAGCTTTCGTGGCTCAATGGTTAGCGCGTTCGGCTGTTAACCAATAGGTTGGTGGTTCGAGCCCACCCGGGAGCGGTGTTGTGAGGTCTCAGGTGTAACGAAAAAAAGTAAGAGTTTTTACACAAAACCTGACGAACATTTAATTTTTGGGCTTCCGTGGCGCAATGGTTAGCGCGTTCAGCTGTTAACCGAAAGGTTGGTGGTTCGAGACCACCCGGGAGAGGTGTTGTGGGATCTCACATGTAGCGTAAAAAGTCAAAACTTTTCCACAATACGTGACAACCATTTAATATCTGAGCTTTCGTGGCACAATGTTTAGCGCGTTCGGCTGTTAACCAATAGGTTGGTGGTTCGAGCCCACCCGAGAGCGGTGTTGTGAGGTCTCAGATGCAACGAAAAAAGTAAGAGTTTTTCCACAAATTTTGACGAACATTTAATTATTGGGCTTCCGTGGCGCAATGGTTAGCGCGTTCAGCTGTTAACCGAAAGATTGGTCGTTCGAGCACACCCTAGAGAGGTGTTGTGGGGTCTCAGATGTAACGAAAAAAGTAAGAGTTTTTCCACAAATTCTGACGAACATTTAATTATTGGGCTTCCGTGGCGCTATGGTTAGCGCGTTCAGCTGTTAACCGAAAGGTTGGTGGTTCTAGCCCACCCGGGAACGGTGTTGTGGGATCTCAAATGTAACGTACAAAGCGAAAGTTACCACAATACCTGACGATCATTTAATTTTTGGGCTTCCGTGGCGCAATAGTTAGCGCGCTCAGCTGTTATTCAAAAGGTTGGTGGTTCGAGCCCACCCGAGAGCGGTGTTGTGAGGTCTCAGATATAACGAAAAAAGTAAGAGATTTTCCACAATACCTGACGACCATTTAATTTTTGGGCTTCCGTGGCGCAATGGTTAGCGCGTTCAGCTGTTAACCGAAAGGTTGGTGGTTCGAGCCCACCCGGGAGCGGTGTTGTGGGATCTCAAATGTAACGTACAAAGCCAAAGTTTTTCCACAATACCTGACGACCATTTAATTTTTGGGCTTTCGTGGGGCAATGGTTAGCGCGCTCAGCTGTTATTCACAAGGTTGGTGGTTCGAGCCCACCCGAGAGCGGTGTTGTGAGGTCTCAGATGCAACGAAAAAAGTAAGAGTTTTTCCACAAATTTTGACGAACATTTAATTATTGGGCTTCCGTGGCGCTATGGTTAGCGCGTTCAGCTGTTAACCGAAAGGTTGGTGGTTCTAGCCCACCCGGGAACGGTGTTGTGGGATCTCAAATGTAACGTACAAAGCGAAAGTTACCACAATACCTGACGATCATTTAATTTTTGGGCTTCCGTGGCGCAATAGTTAGCGCGCTCAGCTGTTATTCAAAAGGTTGGTGGTTCGAGCCCACCCGAGAGCGGTGTTGTGAGGTCTCAGATATAACGAAAAAAGTAAGAGTTTTTCCACAATACCTGACGACCATTTAATTTTTGGGCTTCCGTGGCGCAATGGTTAGCGCGTTCAGCTGTTAACCGAAAGATTGGTCGTTCGAGCACACCCTAGAGAGGTGTTGTGGGGTCTCAGATGTAGCGTGAAAAGTCATAACTTTTTCACAATACCTGACAACCATTTAATTTCTGAGCTTTCGTGGCTCAATGGTTAGCGCGTTCGGCTGTTAACCAATAGGTTGGTGGTTCGAGCCCACCCGGGAGCGGTGTTGTGAGGTCTCAGATGTAACGAAAAAAAGTAAGAGTTTTTACACAAAACCTGACGAACATTTAATTTTTGGGCTTCCGTGGCGCAATGGTTAGCGCGTTCAGCTGTTAACCGAAAGGTTGGTGGTTCGAGACCACCCGGGAGAGGTGTTGTGGGATATCAGATGTAGCGTAAAAAGTCAAAACTTTTCCACAATACGTGACAACCATTTAATTTCTGAGCTTTCGTGGCTCAATGTTTAGCGCGTTCGGCTGTTAACCAATAGGTTGGTGGTTCGAGCCCACCCGGGAGCGGTGTTGAGGGATCTCAAATGTAACGTACAAAGCCAAAGTTTTTCCACAATACCTGACGACCATTTAATTTTTGGGCTTTCGTGGGGCAATGGTTAGCGCGCTCAGCTGTTATTCACAAGGTTGGTCGTTCGAGCACACCCGAGAGCGGTGTTGTGAGGTCTCAGATGCAACGAAAAAAGTAAGAGTTTTTCCACAAATTTTGACGAACATTTAATTATTGGGCTTCCGTGGCGCTATGGTTAGCGCGTTCAGCTGTTAACCGAAAGGTTGGTGGTTCTAGCCCACCCGGGAACGGTGTTGTGGGATCTCAAATGTAACGTACAAAGCGAAAGTTACCACAATACCTGACGATCATTTAATTTTTGGGCTTCCGTGGCGCAATAGTTAGCGCGCTCAGCTGTTATTCAAAAGGTTGGTGGTTCGAGCCCACCCGAGAGCGGTGTTGTGAGGTCTCAGATATAACGAAAAAAGTAAGAGTTTTTCCACAATACCTGACGACCATTTAATTTTTGGGCTTCCGTGGCGCAATGGTTAGCGCGTTCAGCTGTTAACCGAAAGATTGGTCGTTCGAGCACACCCTAGAGAGGTGTTGTGGGGTCTCAGATGTAGCGTGAAAAGTCATAACTTTTTCACAATACCTGACAACCATTTAATTTCTGAGCTTTCGTGGCTCAATGGTTAGCGCGTTCGGCTGTTAACCAATAGGTTGGTGGTTCGAGCCCACCCGGGAGCGGTGTTGTGAGGTCTCAGGTGTAACGAAAAAAAGTAAGAGTTTTTACACAAAACCTGACGAACATTTAATTTTTGGGCTTCCGTGGTGCAATGGTTAGCGCGTTCAGCTGTTAACCGAAAGGTTGGTGGTTCGAGACCACCCGGGAGAGGTGTTGTGGGATCTCACATGTAGCGTAAAAAGTCAAAACTTTTCCACAATACGTGACAACCATTTAATATCTGAGCTTTCGTGGCACAATGTTTAGCGCGTTCGGCTGTTAACCAATAGGTTGGTGGTTCGAGCCCACCCGGGAGCGGTGTTGGGGGATCTCAAATGTAACGTACAAAGCCAAAGTTTTTCCACAATACCTGACGACCATTTATTTTTTGGGCTTTCGTGGGGCAATGGTTAGCGCGCTCAGCTGTTATTCACAAGGTTGGTGGTTCGAGCCCACCCGAGAGCGGTGTTGTGAGGTCTCAGATGCAACGAAAAAAGTAAGAGTTTTTCCACAAATTTTGACGAACATTTAATTATTGGGCTTCCGTGGCGCAATGGTTAGCGCGTTCAGCTGTTAACCGAAAGATTGGTCGTTCGAGCACACCCTAGAGAGGTGTTGTGGGGTCTCAGATGTAACGAAAAAAGTAAGAGTTTTTCCACAAATTCTGACGAACATTTAATTATTGGGCTTCCGTGGCGCTATGGTTAGCGCGTTCAGCTGTTAACCGAAAGGTTGGTGGTTCTAGCCCACCCGGGAACGGTGTTGTGGGATCTCAAATGTAACGTACAAAGCGAAAGTTACCACAATACCTGACGATCATTTAATTTTTGGGCTTCCGTGGCGCAATAGTTAGCGCGCTCAGCTGTTATTCAAAAGGTTGGTGGTTCGAGCCCACCCGAGAGCGGTGTTGTGAGGTCTCAGATATAACGAAAAAAGTAAGAGATTTTCCACAATACCTGACGACCATTTAATTTTTGGGCTTCCGTGGCGCAATGGTTAGCGCGTTCAGCTGTTAACCGAAAGGTTGGTGGTTCGAGCCCACCCGGGAGCGGTGTTGTGGGATCTCAAATGTAACGTACAAAGCCAAAGTTTTTCCACAATACCTGACGACCATTTAATTTTTGGGCTTTCGTGGGGCAATGGTTAGCGCGCTCAGCTGTTATTCACAAGGTTGGTGGTTCGAGCCCACCCGAGAGCGGTGTTGTGAGGTCTCAGATGCAACGAAAAAAGTAAGAGTTTTTCCACAAATTTTGACGAACATTTAATTATTGGGCTTCCGTGGCGCTATGGTTAGCGCGTTCAGCTGTTAACCGAAAGGTTGGTGGTTCTAGCCCACCCGGGAACGGTGTTGTGGGATCTCAAATGTAACGTACAAAGCGAAAGTTACCACAATACCTGACGATCATTTAATTTTTGGGCTTCCGTGGCGCAATAGTTAGCGCGCTCAGCTGTTATTCAAAAGGTTGGTGGTTCGAGCCCACCCGAAAGCGGTGTTGTGAGGTCTCAGATATAACGAAAAAAGTAAGAGTTTTTCCACAATACCTGACGACCATTTAATTTTTGGGCTTCCGTGGCGCAATGGTTAGCGCGTTCAGCTGTTAACCGAAAGATTGGTCGTTCGAGCACACCCTAGAGAGGTGTTGTGGGGTCTCAGATGTAGCGTGAAAAGTCATAACTTTTTCACAATACCTGACAACCATTTAATTTCTGAGCTTTCGTGGCTCAATGGTTAGCGCGTTCGGCTGTTAACCAATAGGTTGGTGGTTCGAGCCCACCCGGGAGCGGTGTTGTGAGGTCTCAGATGTAACGAAAAAAAGTAAGAGTTTTTACACAAAACCTGACGAACATTTAATTTTTGGGCTTCCGTGGCGCAATGGTTAGCGCGTTCAGCTGTTAACCGAAAGGTTGGTGGTTCGAGACCACCCGGGAGAGGTGTTGTGGGATATCAGATGTAGCGTAAAAAGTCAAAACTTTTCCACAATACGTGACAACCATTTAATTTCTGAGCTTTCGTGGCTCAATGTTTAGCGCGTTCGGCTGTTAACCAATAGGTTGGTGGTTCGAGCCCACCCGGGAGCGGTGTTGAGGGATCTCAAATGTAACGTACAAAGCCAAAGTTTTTCCACAATACCTGACGACCATTTAATTTTTGGGCTTTCGTGGGGCAATGGTTAGCGCGCTCAGCTGTTATTCACAAGGTTGGTCGTTCGAGCACACCCGAGAGCGGTGTTGTGAGGTCTCAGATGCAACGAAAAAAGTAAGAGTTTTTCCACAAATTTTGACGAACATTTAATTATTGGGCTTCCGTGGCGCTATGGTTAGCGCGTTCAGCTGTTAACCGAAAGGTTGGTGGTTCTAGCCCACCCGGGAACGGTGTTGTGGGATCTCAAATGTAACGTACAAAGCGAAAGTTACCACAATACCTGACGATCATTTAATTTTTGGGCTTCCGTGGCGCAATAGTTAGCGCGCTCAGCTGTTATTCAAAAGGTTGGTGGTTCGAGCCCACCCGAGAGCGGTGTTGTGAGGTCTCAGATATAACGAAAAAAGTAAGAGTTTTTCCACAATACCTGACGACCATTTAATTTTTGGGCTTCCGTGGCGCAATGGTTAGCGCGTTCAGCTGTTAACCGAAAGATTGGTCGTTCGAGCACACCCTAGAGAGGTGTTGTGGGGTCTCAGATGTAGCGTGAAAAGTCATAACTTTTTCACAATACCTGACAACCATTTAATTTCTGAGCTTTCGTGGCTCAATGGTTAGCGCGTTCGGCTGTTAACCAATAGGTTGGTGGTTCGAGCCCACCCGGGAGCGGTGTTGTGAGGTCTCAGATGTAACGAAAAAAAGTAAGAGTTTTTACACAAAACCTGACGAACATTTAATTTTTGGGCTTCCGTGGCGCAATGGTTAGCGCGTTCAGCTGTTAACCGAAAGGTTGGTGGTTCGAGACCACCCGGTAGAGGTGTTGTGGGATATCAGATGTAGCGTAAAAAGTCAAAACTTTTCCACAATACGTGACAACCATTTAATTTCTGAGCTTTCGTGGCTCAATGTTTAGCGCGTTCGGCTGTTAACCAATAGGTTGGTGGTTCGAGCCCACCCGGGAGCGGTGTTGAGGGATCTCAAATGTAACGTACAAAGCCAAAGTTTTTCCACAATACCTGACGACCATTTAATTTTTGGGCTTTCGTGGGGCAATGGTTAGCGCGCTCAGCTGTTATTCACAAGGTTGGTCGTTCGAGCACACCCTAGAGAGGTGTTGTGGGGTCTCAGATGTAGCGTGAAAAGTCATAACGTTTTCACAATACCTGACAACCATTTAATTTCTGAGCTTTCGTGGCTCAATGGTTAGCGCGTTCGGCTGTTAACCAATAGGTTGGTGGTTCGAGCCCACCCGGGAGCGGTGTTGTGAGGTCTCAGATGTAACGAAAAAAAGTAAGAGTTTTTACACAAAACCTGACGAACATTTAATTTATGGGCTTCCGTGGCGCAATGGTTTGCGCGTTCAGCTGTTAACGGAAAGGTTGGTGGTTCGAGACCACCCGGGAGAGGTGTTGTGGGGTCTCAGATGTAGCGTAAAAAGTCAAAACTTTTCCACAATACGTTACAACCATTTAATTTCTGAGCTTCCGTGGCTCAATGGTTTGCGCGTTCGGCTGTTAACCAATAGGTTGGTGGTTCGAGACCACCCGGAAGCGGTGTTGTGGGATCTCAAATGGTAACGTATAAAGCCAAAGTTTTTCCACAATACCTGACGACCATTTAATATTTGGACCTCCGTGGAGCAATGGTTAGCGCGTTCGGCTGTTAACCGAAAGGTTGGTGGTTCGAGCCCACCCGAGAGCGGTGTTGTGAGGTCTCAGATATAACGAAAAAAGTAAGAGTTTTTCCACAATACCTGACGACCATTTAATTTTTGGGCTTCCGTGGCGCAATGGTTAGCGCGTTCAGCTGTTAACCGAAAGATTGGTCGTTCGAGCCCACCCTAGAGAGGTGTTGTGGGGTCTCAGATGTAGCGTGAAAAGTCATAACTTTTTCACAATACCTGACAACCATTTAATTTCTGAGCTTTCGTGGCTCAATGGTTAGCGCGTTCGGCTGTTAACCAATAGGTTGGTGGTTCGAGCCCACCCGAGAGCGGTGTTGTGAGGTCTCAGATATAACGAAAAAAGTAAGAGTTTTTCCACAATACCTGACGACCATTTAATTTTTGGGCTTCCGTGGCGCAATGGTTAGCGCGTTCAGCTGTTAACCGAAAGATTGGTCGTTCGAGCCCACCCTAGAGAGGTGTTGTGGGGTCTCAGATGTAGCGTGAAAAGTCATAACTTTTTCACAATACCTGACAACCATTTAATTTCTGAGCTTTCGTGGCTCAATGGTTAGCGCGTTCGGCTGTTAACCAATAGGTTGGTGGTTCGAGCCCACCCGGGAGCGGTGTTGTGAGGTCTCAGATGTAACGAAAAAAAGTAAGAGTTTTTACACAAAACCTGACGAACATTTAATTTTTGGGCTTCCGTGGCGCAATGGTTAGCGCGTTCAGCTGTTAACCGAAAGGTTGGTGGTTCGAGACCACCCGGGAGAGGTGTTGTGGGATCTCAGATGTAGCGTAAAAAGTCAAAACTTTTCCACAATACGTGACAACCATTTAATATCTGAGCTTTCGTGGCACAATGTTTAGCGCGTTCGGCTGTTAACCAATAGGTTGGTGGTTCGAGCCCACCCGGGAGCGGTGTTGGGGATCTCAAATGTAACGTACAAAGCCAAAGTTTTTCCACAATACCTGACGACCATTTAATTTTTGGGCTTTCGTGGGGCAATGGTTAGCGCGCTCAGCTGTTATTCACAAGGTTGGTGGTTCGAGCCCACCCGAGAGCGGTGTTGTGAGGTCTCAGATGCAACGAAAAAAGTAAGAGTTTTTCCACAAATTTTGACGAACATTTAATTATTGGGCTTCCGTGGCGCAATGGTTAGCGCGTTCAGCTGTTAACCGAAAGATTGGTCGTTCGAGCACACCCTAGAGAGGTGTTGTGGGGTCTCAGATGTAACGAAAAAAGTAAGAGTTTTTCCACAAATTCTGACGAACATTTAATTATTGGGCTTCCGTGGCGCTATGGTTAGCGCGTTCAGCTGTTAACCGAAAGGTTGGTGGTTCTAGCCCACCCGGGAACGGTGTTGTGGGATCTCAAATGTAACGTACAAAGCGAAAGTTACCACAATACCTGACGATCATTTAATTTTTGGGCTTCCGTGGCGCAATAGTTAGCGCGCTCAGCTGTTATTCAAAAGGATGGTGGTTCGAGCCCACCCGAGAGCGGTGTTGTGAGGTCTCAGATGCAACGAAAAAAGTAAGAGTTTTTCCACAAATTTTGACGAACATTTAATTATTGGGCTTCCGTGGCGCAATGGTTAGCGCGTTCAGCTGTTAACCGAAAGATTGGTCGTTCGAGCACACCCTAGAGAGGTGTTGTGGGGTCTCAGATGTAACGAAAAAAGTAAGAGTTTTTCCACAAATTCTGACGAACATTTAATTATTGGGCTTCCGTGTTGCTATGGTTAGCGCGTTCAGCTGTTAACCGAAAGGTTGGTGGTTCTAGCCCACCCGGGAACGGTGTTGTGGGATCTCAAATGTAACGTACAAAGCGAAAGTTACCACAATACCTGACGATCATTTAATTTTTGGGCTTCCGTGGCGCAATAGTTAGCGCGCTCAGCTGTTATTCAAAAGGTTGGTGGTTCGAGCCCACCCGAGAGCGGTGTTGTGAGGTCTCAGATATAACGAAAAAAGTAAGAGTTTTTCCACAATACCTGACGACCATTTAATTTTTGGGCTTCCGTGGCGCAATGGTTAGCGCGTTCAGCTGTTAACCGAAAGATTGGTCGTTCGAGCACACCCTAGAGAGGTGTTGTGGGGTCTCAGATGTAGCGTGAAAAGTCATAACTTTTTCACAATACCTGACAACCATTTAATTTCTGAGCTTTCGTGGCTCAATGGTTAGCGCGTTCGGCTGTTAACCAATAGGTTGGTGGTTCGAGCCCACCCGGGAGCGGTGTTGTGAGGTCTCAGATGTAACGAAAAAAAGTAAGAGTTTTTACACAAAACCTGACGAACATTTAATTTTTGGGCTTCCGTGGCGCAATGGTTAGCGCGTTCAGCTGTTAACCGAAAGGTTGGTGGTTCGAGACCACCCGGGAGAGGTGTTGTGGGATATCAGATGTAGCGTAAAAAGTCAAAACTTTTCCACAATACGTGACAACCATTTAATTTCTGAGCTTTCGTGGCTCAATGTTTAGCGCGTTCGGCTGTTAACCAATAGGTTGGTGGTTCGAGCCCACCCGGGAGCGGTGTTGAGGGATCTCAAATGTAACGTACAAAGCCAAAGTTTTTCCACAATACCTGACGACCATTTAATTTTTGGGCTTTCGTGGGGCAATGGTTAGCGCGCTCAGCTGTTATTCACAAGGTTGGTCGTTCGAGCACACCCGAGAGCGGTGTTGTGAGGTCTCAGATGCAACGAAAAAAGTAAGAGTTTTTCCACAAATTTTGACGAACATTTAATTATTGGGCTTCCGTGGCGCTATGGTTAGCGCGTTCAGCTGTTAACCGAAAGGTTGGTGGTTCTAGCCCACCCGGGAACGGTGTTGTGGGATCTCAAATGTAACGTACAAAGCGAAAGTTACCACAATACCTGACGATCATTTAATTTTTGGGCTTCCGTGGCGCAATAGTTAGCGCGCTCAGCTGTTATTCAAAAGGTTGGTGGTTCGAGCCCACCCGAGAGCGGTGTTGTGAGGTCTCAGATATAACGAAAAAAGTAAGAGTTTTTCCACAATACCTGACGACCATTTAATTTTTGGGCTTCCGTGGCGCAATGGTTAGCGCGTTCAGCTGTTAACCGAAAGATTGGTCGTTCGAGCACACCCTAGAGAGGTGTTGTGGGGTCTCAGATGTAGCGTGAAAAGTCATAACTTTTTCACAATACCTGACAACCATTTAATTTCTGAGCTTTCGTGGCTCAATGGTTAGCGCGTTCGGCTGTTAACCAATAGGTTGGTGGTTCGAGCCCACCCGGGAGCGGTGTTGTGAGGTCTCAGATGTAACGAAAAAAAGTAAGAGTTTTTACACAAAACCTGACGAACATTTAATTTTTGGGCTTCCGTGGCGCAATGGTTAGCGCGTTCAGCTGTTAACCGAAAGGTTGGTGGTTCGAGACCACCCGGGAGAGGTGTTGTGGGATATCAGATGTAGCGTAAAAAGTCAAAACTTTTCCACAATACGTGACAACCATTTAATTTCTGAGCTTTCGTGGCTCAATGTTTAGCGCGTTCGGCTGTTAACCAATAGGTTGGTGGTTCGAGCCCACCCGGGAGCGGTGTTGAGGGATCTCAAATGTAACGTACAAAGCCAAAGTTTTTCCACAATACCTGACGACCATTTAATTTTTGGGCTTTCGTGGGGCAATGGTTAGCGCGCTCAGCTGTTATTCACAAGGTTGGTCGTTCGAGCACACCCTAGAGAGGTGTTGTGGGGTCTCAGATGTAGCGTGAAAAGTCATAACTTTTTCACAATACCTGACAACCATTTAATTTCTGAGCTTTCGTGGCTCAATGGTTAGCGCGTTCGGCTGTTAACCAATAGGTTGGTGGTTCGAGCCCACCCGGGAGCGGTGTTGTGAGGTCTCAGGTGTAACGAAAAAAAGTAAGAGTTTTTACACAAAACCTGACGAACATTTAATTTTTGGGCTTCCGTGGCGCAATGGTTAGCGCGTTCAGCTGTTAACCGAAAGGTTGGTGGTTCGAGACCACCCGGGAGAGGTGTTGTGGGATCTCACATGTAGCGTAAAAAGTCAAAACTTTTCCACAATACGTGACAACCATTTAATATCTGAGCTTTCGTGGCACAATGTTTAGCGCGTTCGGCTGTTAACCAATAGGTTGGTGGTTCGAGCCCACCCGGGAGCGGTGTTGGGGGATCTCAAATGTAACGTACAAAGCCAAAGTTTTTCCACAATACCTGACGACCATTTAATTTTTGGGCTTTCGTGGGGCAATGGTTAGCGCGCTCAGCTGTTATTCACAAGGTTGGTGGTTCGAGCCCACCCGAGAGCGGTGTTGTGAGGTCTCAGATGCAACGAAAAAAGTAAGAGTTTTTCCACAAATTTTGACGAACATTTAATTATTGGGCTTCCGTGGCGCAATGGTTAGCGCGTTCAGCTGTTAACCGAAAGATTGGTCGTTCGAGCACACCCTAGAGAGGTGTTGTGGGGTCTCAGATGTAACGAAAAAAGTAAGAGTTTTTCCACAAATTCTGACGAACATTTAATTATTGGGCTTCCGTGGCGCTATGGTTAGCGCGTTCAGCTGTTAACCGAAAGGTTGGTGGTTCTAGCCCACCCGGGAACGGTGTTGTGGGATCTCAAATGTAACGTACAAAGCGAAAGTTACCACAATACCTGACGATCATTTAATTTTTGGGCTTCCGTGGCGCAATAGTTAGCGCGCTCAGCTGTTATTCAAAAGGTTGGTGGTTCGAGCCCACCCGAGAGCGGTGTTGTGAGGTCTCAGATATAACGAAAAAAGTAAGAGATTTTCCACAATACCTGACGACCATTTAATTTTTGGGCTTCCGTGGCGCAATGGTTAGCGCGTTCAGCTGTTAACCGAAAGGTTGGTGGTTCGAGCCCACCCGGGAGCGGTGTTGTGGGATCTCAAATGTAACGTACAAAGCCAAAGTTTTTCCACAATACCTGACGACCATTTAATTTTTGGGCTTTCGTGGGGCAATGGTTAGCGCGCTCAGCTGTTATTCACAAGGTTGGTGGTTCGAGCCCACCCGAGAGCGGTGTTGTGAGGTCTCAGATGCAACGAAAAAAGTAAGAGTTTTTCCACAAATTTTGACGAACATTTAATTATTGGGCTTCCGTGGCGCTATGGTTAGCGCGTTCAGCTGTTAACCGAAAGGTTGGTGGTTCTAGCCCACCCGGGAACGGTGTTGTGGGATCTCAAATGTAACGTACAAAGCGAAAGTTACCACAATACCTGACGATCATTTAATTTTTGGGCTTCCGTGGCGCAATAGTTAGCGCGCTCAGCTGTTATTCAAAAGGTTGGTGGTTCGAGCCCACCCGAAAGCGGTGTTGTGAGGTCTCAGATATAACGAAAAAAGTAAGAGTTTTTCCACAATACCTGACGACCATTTAATTTTTGGGCTTCCGTGGCGCAATGGTTAGCGCGTTCAGCTGTTAACCGAAAGATTGGTCGTTCGAGCACACCCTAGAGAGGTGTTGTGGGGTCTCAGATGTAGCGTGAAAAGTCATAACTTTTTCACAATACCTGACAACCATTTAATTTCTGAGCTTTCGTGGCTCAATGGTTAGCGCGTTCGGCTGTTAACCAATAGGTTGGTGGTTCGAGCCCACCCGGGAGCGGTGTTGTGAGGTCTCAGATGTAACGAAAAAAAGTAAGAGTTTTTACACAAAACCTGACGAACATTTAATTTTTGGGCTTCCGTGGCGCAATGGTTAGCGCGTTCAGCTGTTAACCGAAAGGTTGGTGGTTCGAGACCACCCGGGAGAGGTGTTGTGGGATATCAGATGTAGCGTAAAAAGTCAAAACTTTTCCACAATACGTGACAACCATTTAATTTCTGAGCTTTCGTGGCTCAATGTTTAGCGCGTTCGGCTGTTAACCAATAGGTTGGTGGTTCGAGCCCACCCGGGAGCGGTGTTGAGGGATCTCAAATGTAACGTACAAAGCCAAAGTTTTTCCACAATACCTGACGACCATTTAATTTTTGGGCTTTCGTGGGGCAATGGTTAGCGCGCTCAGCTGTTATTCACAAGGTTGGTCGTTCGAGCACACCCGAGAGCGGTGTTGTGAGGTCTCAGATGCAACGAAAAAAGTAAGAGTTTTTCCACAAATTTTGACGAACATTTAATTATTGGGCTTCCGTGGCGCTATGGTTAGCGCGTTCAGCTGTTAACCGAAAGGTTGGTGGTTCTAGCCCACCCGGGAACGGTGTTGTGGGATCTCAAATGTAACGTACAAAGCGAAAGTTACCACAATACCTGACGATCATTTAATTTTTGGGCTTCCGTGGCGCAATAGTTAGCGCGCTCAGCTGTTATTCAAAAGGTTGGTGGTTCGAGCCCACCCGAGAGCGGTGTTGTGAGGTCTCAGATATAACGAAAAAAGTAAGAGTTTTTCCACAATACCTGACGACCATTTAATTTTTGGGCTTCCGTGGCGCAATGGTTAGCGCGTTCAGCTGTTAACCGAAAGATTGGTCGTTCGAGCACACCCTAGAGAGGTGTTGTGGGGTCTCAGATGTAGCGTGAAAAGTCATAACTTTTTCACAATACCTGACAACCATTTAATTTCTGAGCTTTCGTGGCTCAATGGTTAGCGCGTTCGGCTGTTAACCAATAGGTTGGTGGTTCGAGCCCACCCGGGAGCGGTGTTGTGAGGTCTCAGATGTAACGAAAAAAAGTAAGAGTTTTTACACAAAACCTGACGAACATTTAATTTATGGGCTTCCGTGGCGCAATGGTTTGCGCGTTCAGCTGTTAACGGAAAGGTTGGTGGTTCGAGACCACCCGGGAGAGGTGTTGTGGGGTCTCAGATGTAGCGTAAAAAGTCAAAACTTTTCCACAATACGTTAAAACCATTTAATTTCTGAGCTTCCGTGGCTCAATGGTTTGCGCGTTCGGCTGTTAACCAATAGGTTGGTGGTTCGAGACCACCCGGAAGCGGTGTTGTGGGATCTCAAATGGTAACGTATAAAGCCAAAGTTTTTCCACAATACCTGACGACCATTTAATATTTGGACCTCCGTGGAGCAATGGTTAGCGCGTTCGGCTGTTAACCGAAAGGTTGGTGGTTCGAGCCCACCCGAGAGCGGTGTTGTGAGGTCTCAGATATAACGAAAAAAGTAAGAGTTTTTCCACAATACCTGACGACCATTTAATTTTTGGGCTTCCGTGGCGCAATGGTTAGCGCGTTCAGCTGTTAACCGAAAGATTGGTCGTTCGAGCCCACCCTAGAGAGGTGTTGTGGGGTCTCAGATGTAGCGTGAAAAGTCATAACTTTTTCACAATACCTGACAACCATTTAATTTCTGAGCTTTCGTGGCTCAATGGTTAGCGCGTTCGGCTGTTAACCAATAGGTTGGTGGTTCGAGCCCACCCGAGAGCGGTGTTGTGAGGTCTCAGATATAACGAAAAAAGTAAGAGTTTTTCCACAATACCTGACGACCATTTAATTTTTGGGCTTCCGTGGCGCAATGGTTAGCGCGTTCAGCTGTTAACCGAAAGATTGGTCGTTCGAGCCCACCCTAGAGAGGTGTTGTGGGGTCTCAGATGTAGCGTGAAAAGTCATAACTTTTTCACAATACCTGACAACCATTTAATTTCTGAGCTTTCGTGGCTCAATGGTTAGCGCGTTCGGCTGTTAACCAATAGGTTGGTGGTTCGAGCCCACCCGGGAGCGGTGTTGTGAGGTCTCAGATGTAACGAAAAAAAGTAAGAGTTTTTACACAAAACCTGACGAACATTTAATTTTTGGGCTTCCGTGGCGCAATGGTTAGCGCGTTCAGCTGTTAACCGAAAGGTTGGTGGTTCGAGACCACCCGGGAGAGGTGTTGTGGGATCTCAGATGTAGCGTAAAAAGTCAAAACTTTTCCACAATACGTGACAACCATTTAATATCTGAGCTTTCGTGGCACAATGTTTAGCGCGTTCGGCTGTTAACCAATAGGTTGGTGGTTCGAGCCCACCCGGGAGCGGTGTTGGGGGATCTCAAATGTAACGTACAAAGCCAAAGTTTTTCCACAATACCTGACGACCATTTAATTTTTGGGCTTTCGTGGGGCAATGGTTAGCGCGCTCAGCTGTTATTCACAAGGTTGGTGGTTCGAGCCCACCCGAGAGCGGTGTTGTGAGGTCTCAGATGCAACGAAAAAAGTAAGAGTTTTTCCACAAATTTTGACGAACATTTAATTATTGGGCTTCCGTGGCGCAATGGTTAGCGCGTTCAGCTGTTAACCGAAAGATTGGTCGTTCGAGCACACCCTAGAGAGGTGTTGTGGGGTCTCAGATGTAACGAAAAAAGTAAGAGTTTTTCCACAAATTCTGACGAACATTTAATTATTGGGCTTCCGTGGCGCTATGGTTAGCGCGTTCAGCTGTTAACCGAAAGGTTGGTGGTTCTAGCCCACCCGGGAACGGTGTTGTGGGATCTCAAATGTAACGTACAAAGCGAAAGTTACCACAATACCTGACGATCATTTAATTTTTGGGCTTCCGTGGCGCAATAGTTAGCGCGCTCAGCTGTTATTCAAAAGGATGGTGGTTCGAGCCCACCCGAGAGCGGTGTTGTGAGGTCTCAGATGCAACGAAAAAAGTAAGAGTTTTTCCACAAATTTTGACGAACATTTAATTATTGGGCTTCCGTGGCGCAATGGTTAGCGCGTTCAGCTGTTAACCGAAAGATTGGTCGTTCGAGCACACCCTAGAGAGGTGTTGTGGGGTCTCAGATGTAACGAAAAAAGTAAGAGTTTTTCCACAAATTCTGACGAACATTTAATTATTGGGCTTCCGTGGCGCTATGGTTAGCGCGTTCAGCTGTTAACCGAAAGGTTGGTGGTTCTAGCCCACCCGGGAACGGTGTTGTGGGATCTCAAATGTAACGTACAAAGCGAAAGTTACCACAATACCTGACGATCATTTAATTTTTGGGCTTCCGTGGCGCAATAGTTAGCGCGCTCAGCTGTTATTCAAAAGGTTGGTGGTTCGAGCCCACCCGAGAGCGGTGTTGTGAGGTCTCAGATATAACGAAAAAAGTAAGAGTTTTTCCACAATACCTGACGACCATTTAATTTTTGGGCTTCCGTGGCGCAATGGTTAGCGCGTTCAGCTGTTAACCGAAAGATTGGTCGTTCGAGCACACCCTAGAGAGGTGTTGTGGGGTCTCAGATGTAGCGTGAAAAGTCATAACTTTTTCACAATACCTGACAACCATTTAATTTCTGAGCTTTCGTGGCTCAATGGTTAGCGCGTTCGGCTGTTAACCAATAGGTTGGTGGTTCGAGCCCACCCGGGAGCGGTGTTGTGAGGTCTCAGATGTAACGAAAAAAAGTAAGAGTTTTTACACAAAACCTGACGAACATTTAATTTTTGGGCTTCCGTGGCGCAATGGTTAGCGCGTTCAGCTGTTAACCGAAAGGTTGGTGGTTCGAGACCACCCGGGAGAGGTGTTGTGGGATCTCAGATGTAGCGTAAAAAGTCAAAACTTTTCCACAATACGTGACAACCATTTTATATCTGAGCTTTCGTGGCACAATGTTTAGCGCGTTCGGCTGTTAACCAATAGGTTGGTGGTTCGAGCCCACCCGGGAGCGGTGTTGTGGGATCTCAAATGTAACGTACAAAGCCAAAGTTTTTCCACAATACCTGACGACCATTTAATTTTTGGGCTTTCGTGGGGCAATGGTTAGCGCGCTCAGCTGTTATTCACAAGGTTGGTGGTTCGAGCCCACCCGAGAGCGGTGTTGTGAGGTCTCAGATGCAACGAAAAAAGTAAGAGTTTTTCCACAAATTCTGACGAACATTTAATTATTGGGCTTCCGTGGCGCAATGGTTAGCGCGTTCAGCTGTTAACCGAAAGATTGGTCGTTCGAGCACACCCTAGAGAGGTGTTGTGGGGTCTCAGATGTAACGAAAAAAGTAAGAGTTTTTCCACAAATTCTGACGAACATTTAATTATTGGGCTTCCGTGGCGCTATGGTTAGCGCGTTCAGCTGTTAACCGAAAGGTTGGTGGTTCTAGCCCACCCGGGAACGGTGTTGTGGGATCTCAAATGTAACGTACAAAGCGAAAGTTACCACAATACCTGACGATCATTTAATTTTTGGGCTTCCGTGGCGCAATAGTTAGCGCGCTCAGCTGTTATTCAAAAGGTTGGTGGTTCGAGCCCACCCGAGAGCGGTGTTGTGAGGTCTCAGATATAACGAAAAAAGTAAGAGATTTTCCACAGTACCTGACGACCATTTAATTTTTGGGCTTCCGTGGCGCAATGGTTAGCGCGTTCAGCTGTTAACCGAAAGATTGGTCGTTCGAGCACACCCTAGAGAGGTGTTGTGGGGTCTCAGATGTAGCGTGAAAAGTCATAACTTTTTCACAATACCTGACAACCATTTAATTTCTGAGCTTTCGTGGCTCAATGGTTAGCGCGTTCGGCTGTTAACCAATAGGTTGGTGGTTCGAGCCCACCCGGGAGCGGTGTTGTGAGGTCTCAGATGTAACGAAAAAAAGTAAGAGTTTTTACACAAAACCTGACGAACTTTTAATTTTTGGGCTTCCGTGGCGCAATGGTTAGCGCGTTCAGCTGTTAACCGAAAGGTTGGTGGTTCGAGACCACCCGGGAGAGGTGTTGTGGGATCTCAGATGTAGCGTAAAAAGTCAAAACTTTTCCACAATACGTGACAACCATTTAATATCTGAGCTTTCGTGGCACAATGTTTAGCGCGTTCGGCTGTTAACCAATAGGTTGGTGGTTCGAGCCCACCCGGGAGCGGTGTTGTGGGATCTCAAATGTAACGTACAAAGCCAAAGTTTTTCCACAATACCTGACGACCATTTAATTTTTGGGCTTTCGTGGGGCAATGGTTAGCGCGCTCAGCTGTTATTCACAAGGTTGGTGGTTCGAGCCCACCCGAGAGCGGTGTTGTGGGGTCTCAGATGTAACGAAAAAAGTAAGAGTTTTTCCACAAATTCTGACGAACATTTAATTATTGGGCTTCCGTGGCGCTATGGTTAGCGCGTTCAGCTGTTAACCGAAAGGTTGGTGGTTCTAGCCCACCCGGGAACGGTGTTGTGGGATCTCAAATGTAACGTACAAAGCGAAAGTTACCACAATACCTGACGATCATTTAATTTTTGGGCTTCCGTGGCGCAATAGTTAGCGCGCTCAGCTGTTATTCAAAAGGATGGTGGTTCGAGCCCACCCGAGAGCGGTGTTGTGAGGTCTCAGATGCAACGAAAAAAGTAAGAGTTTTTCCACAAATTTTGACGAACATTTAATTATTGGGCTTCCGTGGCGCAATGGTTAGCGCGTTCAGCTGTTAACCGAAAGATTGGTCGTTCGAGCACACCCTAGAGAGGTGTTGTGGGGTCTCAGATGTAACGAAAAAAGTAAGAGTTTTTCCACAAATTCTGACGAACATTTAATTATTGGGCTTCCGTGGCGCTATGGTTAGCGCGTTCAGCTGTTAACCGAAAGGTTGGTGGTTCTAGCCCACCCGGGAACGGTGTTGTGGGATCTCAAATGTAACGTACAAAGCGAAAGTTACCACAATACCTGACGATCATTTAATTTTTGGGCTTCCGTGGCGCAATAGTTAGCGCGCTCAGCTGTTATTCAAAAGGTTGGTGGTTCGAGCCCACCCGAGAGCGGTGTTGTGAGGTCTCAGATATAACGAAAAAAGTAAGAGTTTTTCCACAATACCTGACGACCATTTAATTTTTGGGCTTCCGTGGCGCAATGGTTAGCGCGTTCAGCTGTTAACCGAAAGATTGGTCGTTCGAGCACACCCTAGAGAGGTGTTGTGGGGTCTCAGATGTAGCGTGAAAAGTCATAACTTTTTCACAATACCTGACAACCATTTAATTTCTGAGCTTTCGTGGCTCAATGGTTAGCGCGTTCGGCTGTTAACCAATAGGTTGGTGGTTCGAGCCCACCCGGGAGCGGTGTTGTGAGGTCTCAGATGTAACGAAAAAAAGTAAGAGTTTTTACACAAAACCTGACGAACATTTAATTTTTGGGCTTCCGTGGCGCAATGGTTAGCGCGTTCAGCTGTTAACCGAAAGGTTGGTGGTTCGAGACCACCCGGGAGAGGTGTTGTGGGATCTCAGATGTAGCGTAAAAAGTCAAAACTTTTCCACAATACGTGACAACCATTTTATATCTGAGCTTTCGTGGCACAATGTTTAGCGCGTTCGGCTGTTAACCAATAGGTTGGTGGTTCGAGCCCACCCGGGAGCGGTGTTGTGGGATCTCAAATGTAACGTACAAAGCCAAAGTTTTTCCACAATACCTGACGACCATTTAATTTTTGGGCTTTCGTGGGGCAATGGTTAGCGCGCTCAGCTGTTATTCACAAGGTTGGTGGTTCGAGCCCACCCGAGAGCGGTGTTGTGAGGTCTCAGATGCAACGAAAAAAGTAAGAGTTTTTCCACAAATTCTGACGAACATTTAATTATTGGGCTTCCGTGGCGCAATGGTTAGCGCGTTCAGCTGTTAACCGAAAGATTGGTCGTTCGAGCACACCCTAGAGAGGTGTTGTGGGGTCTCAGATGTAACGAAAAAAGTAAGAGTTTTTCCACAAATTCTGACGAACATTTAATTATTGGGCTTCCGTGGCGCTATGGTTAGCGCGTTCAGCTGTTAACCGAAAGGTTGGTGGTTCTAGCCCACCCGGGAACGGTGTTGTGGGATCTCAAATGTAACGTACAAAGCGAAAGTTACCACAATACCTGACGATCATTTAATTTTTGGGCTTCCGTGGCGCAATAGTTAGCGCGCTCAGCTGTTATTCAAAAGGTTGGTGGTTCGAGCCCACCCGAGAGCGGTGTTGTGAGGTCTCAGATATAACGAAAAAAGTAAGAGATTTTCCACAGTACCTGACGACCATTTAATTTTTGGGCTTCCGTGGCGCAATGGTTAGCGCGTTCAGCTGTTAACCGAAAGATTGGTCGTTCGAGCACACCCTAGAGAGGTGTTGTGGGGTCTCAGATGTAGCGTGAAAAGTCATAACTTTTTCACAATACCTGACAACCATTTAATTTCTGAGCTTTCGTGGCTCAATGGTTAGCGCGTTCGGCTGTTAACCAATAGGTTGGTGGTTCGAGCCCACCCGGGAGCGGTGTTGTGAGGTCTCAGATGTAACGAAAAAAAGTAAGAGTTTTTACACAAAACCTGACGAACATTTAATTTTTGGGCTTCCGTGGCGCAATGGTTAGCGCGTTCAGCTGTTAACCGAAAGGTTGGTGGTTCGAGACCACCCGGGAGAGGTGTTGTGGGATCTCAGATGTAGCGTAAAAAGTCAAAACTTTTCCACAATACGTGACAACCATTTAATATCTGAGCTTTCGTGGCACAATGTTTAGCGCGTTCGGCTGTTAACCAATAGGTTGGTGGTTCGAGCCCACCCGGGAGCGGTGTTGTGGGATCTCAAATGTAACGTACAAAGCCAAAGTTTTTCCACAATACCTGACGACCATTTAATTTTTGGGCTTTCGTGGGGCAATGGTTAGCGCGCTCAGCTGTTATTCACAAGGTTGGTGGTTCGAGCCCACCCGAGAGCGGTGTTGTGAGGTCTCAGATGCAACGAAAAAAGTAAGAGTTTTTCCACAAATTCTGACGAACATTTAATTATTGGGCTTCCGTGGCGCAATGGTTAGCGCGTTCAGCTGTTAACCGAAAGATTGGTCGTTCGAGCACACCCTAGAGAGGTGTTGTGGGGTCTCAGATGTAACGAAAAAAGTAAGAGTTTTTCCACAAATTCTGACGAACATTTAATTAATGGGCTTCCGTGGCGCTATGGTTAGCGCGTTCAGCTGTTAACCGAAAGGTTGGTGGTTCTAGCCTACCCGGGAACGGTGTTGTGGGATCTCAAATGTAACGTACAAAGCGAAAGTTACCACAATACCTGACGATCATTTAATTTTTGGGCTTCCGTGGCGCAATAGTTAGCGCGCTCAGCTGTTATTCAAAAGGTTGGTGGTTCGAGCCCACCCGAGAGCGGTGTTGTGAGGTCTCAGATATAACGAAAAAAGTAAGAGATTTTCCACAGTACCTGACGACCATTTAATTTTTGGGCTTCCGTGGCGCAATGGTTAGCGCGTTCAGCTGTTAACCGAAAGATTGGTCGTTCGAGCACACCCTAGAGAGGTGTTGTGGGGTCTCAGATGTAGCGTGAAAAGTCACAATTTTTTCACAATACCTGACAACCATTTAATTTCTGAGCTTTCGTGGCTCAATGGTTAGCGCGTTCGGCTGTTAACCAATAGGTTGGTGGTTCGAGCCCACCCGGGAGCGGTGTTGTGAGGTCTCAGATGTAACGAAAAAAAGTAAGAGTTTTTACACAAAACCTGACGAACATTTAATTTATGGGCTTCCGTGGCGCAATGGTTAGCGCGTTCAGCTGTTAACCGAAAGGTTGGTGGTTCGAGACCACCCGGGAGAGGTGTTGTGGGGTCTCAGATGTAGCGTAAAAAGTCAAAACTTTTCCACAATACGTGACAACCATTTAATTTCTGAGCTTCCGTGGCTCAATGGTTTGCGCGTTCGGCTGTTAACCAATAGGTTGGTGGTTCGAGACCACCCGGAAGCGGTGTTGTGGGATCTCAAATGTAACGTATAAAGCCAAAGTTTTTCCACAATACCTGACGACCATTTAATATTTGGACTTCCGTGGAGCAATGGTTAGCGCGATCGGCTGTTAACCGAAAGGTTGGTGGTTCGAGCCCACCCAAGAGAGGAGTTGTGGGGTCTCAGATGTAACGAAAAAAGTCATAACTTTTTCACAATACCTGACCACTATTTAATTTCTAAGCTTCCGTGGCTAATGGTTAGCGGGTTCGGCTGTTAACCAATAGGTTGGTGGTTCGAGCCCGCCCGAGAGAGGTGTTGTGGGGTCTCAGATGTAGCGTAAAAAGTCAAAACTTTTCCACAAAACGTGACAACCATTTAATTTCTGAGCTTTCGTGGCTCAATGTTTAGCGCGTTCGGCTGTTAACCAATAGGTTGGTGGTTCGGGCCCACCCGTGAGCGGTGTTGTGAGGTCTCAGATGTAACGAAAAAAGTAAGAGTTTTTCCACAAATTCTGACGAACATTTAATTATTGGGCTTGCGTGGCGCTATGGTTAGCGCGTTCAGCTGTTAACCGAAAGGTTGGTGGTTCGAGCCCACACGGGAGCGGTGTTGTGGGATCTCAAGTGTAACGTACAAAGCGAAAGTTACCACAATACCTGACGATCATTTAATTTTTGGGCTTCCGTGGCGCAATGGTTAGCGCGTTCAGCTGTTAACCGAAAGATTGGTCGTTCGAGCCCACCCTAGAGAGGTGTTGTGGGGTCTCAGATGTAGCGTGAAAAGTCATAACTTTTTCACAATACCTGACAACCATTTAATTTCTGAGCTTTCGTGGCTCAATGGTTAGCACGTTCGGCTGTTAACCAATAGGTTGGTGGTTCGAGCCCACCCGGGAGCGGTGTTGTGAGGTCTCAGATGTAACGAAAAAAAGTAACAGTTTTTACACAAAACCTGACGAACATTTCATTTTTGGGCTTCCGTGGCGCAATGGTTAGCGCGTTCAGCTGTTAACCGAAAGGTTGGTGGTTCGAGACCGCCCGGGAGAGGTGTTGTGGGGTCTCAGATGTAGCGTAAAAAGTCAAAACTTTTCCACAATACGTGACAACCATTTAATTTCTGAGCTTCCGTGGCTCAATGGTTTGCGCGTTCGGCTGTTAACCAATAGGTTGGTGGTTCGAGACCACCCGGAAGCGGTGTTTTGGGATCTCAAATGTAACGTATAAAGCCAAAGTTTTTCCACAATACCTGACGACCATTTAATATTTGGACTTCCGTGGAGCAATGGTTAGCGCGTTCGGCTGTTAACCGAAATGTTGGTGGTTCGAGCCCACCCAAGAGAGGTGTTGTGGGGTCTCAGATGTAACGAAAAAAGTCATAACTTTTTCACAATACCTGACAACTATTTAATTTCTGAGCTTCCGTGGCTAATGGTTAGCGGGTTCGGCTGTTAACCAATAGGTTGGTGGTTCGAGCCCGCCCGAGAGAGGTGTTGTGGGGTCTCAGATGTAGCGTAAAAAGTCAAAACTTTTCCACAAAACGTGACAACCATTTAATTTCTGAGCTTTCGTGGCTCAATGTTTAGCGCGTTCGGCTGTTAACCAATAGGTTGGTGGTTCGGGCCCACCCGTGAGCGGTGTTGTGAGGTCTCAGATGTAACGAAAAAAGTAAGAGTTTTTCCACAAATTCTGACGAACATTTAATTATTGGGCTTGCGTGGCGCTATGGTTAGCGCGTTCAGCTGTTAACCGAAAGGTTGGTGGTTCGAGCCCACCCGGGAGCGGTGTTGTGGGATCTCAAATGTAACGTACAAAGCGAAAGTTACCACAATACCTGAAGATCATTTAATTTTTGGGCTTCCGTGGCGCAATAGTTAGCGCGCTCAGCTGTTATTCGAAAGGTTGGTGGTTCGAGCCCACCCGAGAGCGGTGTTGTGAGGTCTCAGATATAACGAAAAAAGTAAGAGTTTTTCCACAATACCTGACGACCATTTAATTTTTGGGCTTCCGTGGCGCAATGGTTAGCGCGTTCAGCTGTTAACCGAAAGATTGGTCGTTCGAGCCCACCCTAGAGAGGTGTTGTGGGGTCTCAGATGTAGCGTGAAAAGTCATAACTTTTTCACAATACGTGACAACCATTTAATTTCTGAGCTTTCGTGGCTCAATGTTTAGCGCGTTCGGCTGTTAACCAATAGGTTGGTGGTTCGAGCCCACCCGGGAGCGGTGTTGTGTGATCTCAAATGTAACGTACAAAGCCAAAGTTTTTCCACAATACCTGACGACCATTTAATTTTTGGGCTTTCGTGGGGCAAAGGTTAGCGCGCTCAGCTGCTATTCACAAGGTTGGTGGTTCGAGCCCACCCGAGAGCGGTGTTGTGAGGTCTCAGATGTAACGAAAAAAGTAAGAGTTTTTCCACAAATTCTGACGAACATTTAATTATTGGGCTTCCGTGGCGCAATGGTTAGCGCGTTCAGCTGTTAACCGAAAGATTGGTCGTTCGAGCCCACCCTAGAGAGGTGTTGTGGTGTCTCAGATGTAGCGTGAAAAGTCATAACGTTTTCACAATACCTGACAACCCTTTAATTTCTGAGCTTTCGTGGCTCAATGGTTAGCGCGTTCGGCTGTTAACCAATAGGTTGGTGGTTCGAGCCCACCCGGGAGCGCTATTGTGAGGTCTCAGATGTAACGAAAAAAAGTAAGAGTTTTTACACAAAACCTGACGAACATTTAATTTATGGGCTTCCGTGGCTCAATGGTTTGCGCATTCGGCTGTTAACCAATAGGTTGATGGTTCGAGACCACCCGGAAGCGGTGTTGTGGGATCTTAAATGTAACGTATAAAGCCAAAGTTTTTCCACAATACCTGACGACCATTTAATACTTGGACTTCCGTGGAGCAATGGTTAGTGCGTTCCGCTGTTAACCGAAAGGTTGGTGGTTCGAGCCCACCCAAGAGAGGTGTTGTGGGGTCTCAGATGTAACGAAAAAAGTAAGAGTTTTTCCACAAATTCTGACGAACATTTAATTATTGGGTTTCCGTGGCGCAATGGTTAGCGCGGTCAGCTGTTAACCGAAAGATTGGTCGTTCGAGCCCACCTTAGAGAGGTGTTGTGGGGTCTCAGATGTAGCGTGAAAAGTCATAACTTTTTCACAAAACCTGAACACCATTTAATTTCTGAGCTTCCGTGGCTAATGGTTAGCGCGTTCGGCTGTAAACCAATAGGTTGGTGGTTCGAGCCCGCCCGGGAGAGGTGTTGTGGGGTCTCAGATGTAGCGTAAAAAGTAAGAGTTTTTCCACAAATTCTGACGAACATTTAATTATTGGGCTTCCGTGGCGCAATGGTTAGCGCGTTCAGCTGTTAACCGAAAGATTGGTCGTTCGAGCCCACCCTAGAGAGGTGTTGTGGGGTCTCAGATGTAGCGTGAAAAGTCATAACGTTTTCACAATACCTGACAACCATTTAATTTCTGAGCTTTCGTGGCTCAATGGTTAGCGCGTTCGGCTGTTAACCAATAGGTTGGTGGTTCGAGCCCACCCGGGAGCGGTGTTATGAGGTCTCAGATGTAACGAAAAAAAGTAAGAGTTTTTACACAAAACCTGACGAACATTTAATTTATGGGCTTCCGTGGCTCAATGGTTTGCGCGTTCGGCTGTTAACCAATAGGTTGGTGGTTCGAGACCACCCGGAAGCGGTGTTGTGGGATCTCAAATGTAACGTATAAAGCCAAAGTTTTTCCACAATACCTGACGACCATTTAAAATTTGGACTTCCGTGGAGCAATGGTTAGCGCGTTCGGCTGTTAACCGAAAGGTTGGTGGTTCGAGCCCACCCAAGAGATCTGTTGTGGGGTCTCAGATGTAACGAAAAAAGTAAGAGTTTTTCCACAAATTCTGACGAACATTTAATTATTGGGCTTCCGTGGCGCAATGGTTAGCGCGGTCAGTTGTTAACCGAAAGATTGGTCGTTCGAGCCCACCTTAGAGAGGTGTTGTGGGGTCTCAGATGTAGCGTGAAAAGTCATAACTTTTTCACAATACCTGACAACCATTTAATTTCTGAGCTTCCGTGGCTAATGGTTAGCGCGTTCGGCTGTTAACCAATAGGTTGGTGGTTCGAGCCCGCCCGGGAGAGGTGTTGTGGGGTCTCAGATGTAGCGTAAAAAGTCAAAACTTTTCCACAAAACGTGACAACCATTTAATTTCTGAGCTTTCGTGGCTCAATGTTTAGCGCGTTCGGCTGTTAACCAATAGGTTGGTGGTTCGGGCCCACCCGTGAGCGGTGTTTTGAGGTCTCAGATGTAACGAAAAAAGTAAGAGTTTTTCCACAAATTCTGACGAACATTTAATTATTGGGCTTTCGTGGCCCAATGTTTAGCGCGTTCGGCTGTTAACCAATAGGTTGGTGGTTCGAGACCACCCGGAAGCAGTGTTGTGGGATCTCAAATGTAACGTTTTTCCACAATACCTGACGACCATTTAATATTTGGACTTCCGTGGAGCAATGGTTAGCGCGTTCGGCTGTTAACCGAAAGGTTGGTGGTTCGAGCCCACCCAAGAGAGGTGTTGTGGGGTCTCAGATGTAACGAAAAAAGTAAGAGTTTTTCCACAAATTCTGACGAACATTTAATTATTGGGCTTCCGTGGCGCAATGGTTAGCGCGGTCAGTTGTTAACCGAAAGATTGGTCGTTCGATCCCACCTTAGAGAGGTGTTGTGGGGTCTCAGATGTAGCGTGAAAAGTCATAACTTTTTCACAATACCTGACAACCATTTAATTTCTGAGCTTCCGTGGCTAATAGTTAGCGCGTTCGGCTGTTAACCAATAGGTTGGTGGTTCGAGCCCGCCCGGGAGAGGTGTTGTGGGGTCTCAGATGTAGCGTAAAAAGTAAGAGTTTTTCCACAAATTCTGACGAACATTTAATTATTGGGCTTCCGTGGCGCAATGGTTAGCGCGTTCAGCTGTTAACCGAAAGATTGGTCGTTCGAGCCCACCCTAGAGAGGTGTTGTGGGGTCTCAGATGTAGCGTGAAAAGTCATAACGTTTTCACAATACCTGACAACCATTTAATTTCTGAGCTTTCGTGGCTCAATGGTTAGCGCGTTCGGCTGTTAACCAATAGGTTGGTGGTTCGAGCCCACCCGGGAGCGGTGTTGTGAGGTCTCAGATGTAACGAAAAAAAGTAAGAGTTTTTACACAAAACCTGACGAACATTTAATTTATGGGCTTCCGTGGCTAATGGTTAGCGCGTTCGGCTTTTAACCAATAGGTTGGTGGTTCGAGCCCGCCCGGGAGAGGTGTTGTGGGGTCTCAGATGTAGCGTAAAAAGTCAAAACTTTCCCACAAAACGTGACAACCATTTAATTTCTGAGCTTTCGTGGCTCAATGTTTAGCGCGTTCGGCTGTTAACCAATAGGTTGATGGTTCGGGCCCACCCGTGAGCGGTGTTTTGAGGTCTCAGATGTAACGAAAAAAGTAAGAGTTTTTCCACAAATTCTGACGAACATTTAATTATTGGGCTTTCGTGGCTCAATGTTTAGCGCGTTCGGCTGTTAACCAATAGGTTGGTGGTTCGAGACCACCCGGAAGCGGTGTTGTGGGATCTCAAATGTAACGTTTTTCCACAATACCTGACGACCATTTAATATTTGGACTTCCGTGGAGCAATGGTTAGCGCGTTCAGCTGCCAACCGAAAGGTTGGTGGTTCGAGCCCACCCGGGAGCGGTGTTGTGGGATCTCAAATGTAACGTACAAAGCGAAAGTTACCACAATACCTGACGACCATTTAATTTTTGGGCTTTCGTGGGGCAATGGTTAGCGCGCTCAGCTGTTATTCACAAGGTTGGTGGTTCGAGCCCACCCGAGAGCGGTGTTGTGAGGTCTCAGGTGTAACGAAAAAAGTAAGAGTTTTTCCACAAATTCTGACGAACATTTAATTATTGGGCTTCCGTGGCGCAATGGTTAGCGCGTTCAGCTGTTAACCGAAAGATTGGTCGTTCGAGCCCACCCTAGAGAGGTGTTGTGGGGCCTCAGATGTAGCGTGAAAAGTCATAACGTTTTCACAATACCTGACAACCATTTAATTTCTGAGCTTTCGTGGCTCAATGGTTAGCGCGTTCGGCTGTTAACCAATAGGTTGGTGGTTCGAGCCCGCCCGGGAGAGGTGTTGTGGGGTCTCAGATGTAGCGTAAAAAGTCAAAACTTTCCCACAAAACGTGACAACCATTTAATTTCTGAGCTTTCGTGGCTCAATGTTTAGCGCGTTCGGCTGTTAACCAATAGGTTGATGGTTCGGGCCCACCCGTGAGCGGTGTTTTGAGGTCTCAGATGTAACGAAAAAAGTAAGAGTTTTTCCACAAATTCTGACGAACATTTAATTATTGGGCTTTCGTGGCTCAATGTTTAGCGCGTTCGGCTGTTAACCAATAGGTTGGTGGTTCGAGACCACCCGGAAGCGGTGTTGTGGGATCTCAAATGTAACGTTTTTCCACAATACCTGACGACCATTTAATATTTGGACTTCCGTGGAGCAATGGTTAGCGCGTTCAGCTGCCAACCGAAAGGTTGGTGGTTCGAGCCCACCCGGGAGCGGTGTTGTGGGATCTCAAATGTAACGTACAAAGCGAAAGTTACCACAATACCTGACGATCATTTAATTTTTGGGCTTCCGTGGCGCAATAGTTAGCGCGCTCAGCTGTTATTCAAACGGTTGGTGGTTCGAGCCCACCCTGGAGCGGTGTTGTGAGGTCTCAGATGTAACGAAAAAAAGTAAGAGTTTTTACACAAAACCTGACGAACATTTAATTTTTGGGCTTCCGTGGCGCAATGGTTAGCGCGTTCAGCTGTTAACCGAAAGGTTGGTGGTTCGAGACCACCCGGGAGAGGTGTTGTGGGGTCTCAGATGTAGCGTCAAAAGTCAAAACTTTTCCACAATACGTGACAACCATTTAATTTCTGAGCTTTCGTGGCTCAATGTTTAGCGCGTTCGGCTGTTAACCAATAGGTTGGTGGTTCGAGCCCACCCGGGAGCGGTGTTGTGGGATCTCAAATGTAACGTACAAAGCCAAAGTTTTTCCACAATACCTGACGACCATTTAATTTTTGGGCTTTCGTGGGGCAATGGTTAGCGCGCTCAGCTGTTATTCACAAGGTTGGTGGTTCGAGCCCACCCGAGAGCGGTGTTGTGAGGTCTCAGGTGTAACGAAAAAAGTAAGAGTTTTTCCACAAATTCTGACGTACATTTAATTATTGGGCTTCCGTGGCGCAATGGTTAGCGCGTTCAGCTGTTAACCGAAAGATTGGTCGTTCGAGCCCACCCTAGAGAGGTGTTGTGGGGCCTCAGATGTAGCGTGAAAAGTCATAACGTTTTCACAATACCTGACAACCATTTAATTTCTGATCTTTCGTGGCTCAATGGTTAGCGCGTTCGGCTGTTAACCAATAGGTTGGTGGTTCGAGCCCACCCGGGAGCGGTGTTGTGAGGTCTCAGATGAAACGAAAAAAAGTAAGAGTTTTTACACAAAACCTGACGAACATTTAATTTATGGGCTTCCGTGGCGCAATGGTTAGCGCGGTCAGTTGTTAACCGAAAGATTGGTCGTTCGAGCCCACCTTAGAGAGGTGTTGTGGGGTCTCAGATGTAGCGTGAAAAGTCATAACTTTTTCACAATACCTGACAACCATTTAATTTCTGAGCTTCCGTGGCTAATGGTTAGCGCGTTCGGCTGTTAACCAATAGGTTGGTGGTTCGAGCCCGCCCGGGAGAGGTGTTGTGGGGTCTCAGATGTAGCGTAAAAAGTCAAAACTTTTCCACAAAACGTGACAACCATTTAATTTCTGAGCTTTCGTGGCTCAATGTTTAGCGCGTTCGGCTGTTAACCAATAGGTTGGTGGTTCGGGCCCACCCGTGAGCGGTGTTTTGAGGTCTCAGATGTAACGAAAAAAGTAAGAGTTTTTCCACAAATTCTGACGAACATTTAATTATTGGGCTTCCGTGGCGCAATGGTTAGCGCGTTCAGCTGTTAACCGAAAGATTGGTCGTTCGAGCCCACCCTAGAGAGGTGTTGTGGGGTCTCAGATGTAGCGTGAAAAGTCATAACGTTTTCACAATACCTGACAACCATTTAATTTCTGAGCTTCCGTGGCTAATAGTTAGCGCGTTCGGCTGTTAACCAATAGGTTGGTGGTTCGAGCCCGCCCGGGAGAGTTGTTGTGGGGTCTCAGATGTAGCGTAAAAAGTAAGAGTTTTTCCACAAATTCTGACGAACATTTAATTATTGGGCTTCCGTGGCGCAATGGTTAGCGCGTTCAGCTGTTAACCGAAAGATTGGTCGTTCGAGCCCACCCTAGAGAGGTGTTGTGGGGTCTCAGATGTAGCGTGAAAAGTCATAACGTTTTCACAATACCTGACAACCATTTAATTTCTGAGCTTTCGTGGCTCAATGGTTAGCGCGTTCGGCTGTTAACCAATAGGTTGGTGGTTCGAGCCCACCCGGGAGCGGTGTTGTGAGGTCTCAGATGTAACGAAAAAAAGTAAGAGTTTTTACACAAAACCTGACGAACATTTAATTTATGGGCTTCCGTGGCTCAATGGTTTGCGCGTTCGGTTGTTAACCAATAGGTTGGTGGTTCGAGACCACCCGGAAGCGGTGTTGTGGGATCTCAAATGTAACGTATAAAGCCAAAGTTTTTCCACAATACCTGACGACCATTTAATATTTGGACTTCCGTGGAGCAATGGTTAGCCTGTTTGGCTGTTAACCGAAAGGTTGGTGGTTCGAGCCCACCCAAGAGATCTGTTGTGGGGTCTCAGATGTAACGAAAAAAGTAAGAGTTTTTCCACAAATTCTGACGAACATTTAATTATTGGGCTTCCGTGGCGCAATGGTTAGCGCGGTCAGTTGTTAACCGAAAGATTGGTCGTTCGAGCCCACCTTAGAGAGGTGTTGTGGGGTCTCAGATGTAGCGTGAAAAGTCATAACTTTTTCACAATACCTGACAACCATTTAATTTCTGAGCTTCCGTGGCTAATGGTTAGCGCGTTCGGCTGTTAACCAATAGGTTGGTGTTTCGAGCCCGCCCGGGAGAGGTGTTGTGGGGTCTCAGATGTAGCGTAAAAAGTCAAAACTTTTCCACAAAACGTGACAACCATTTAATTTCTGAGCTTTCGTGGCTCAATGTTTAGCGCGTTCGGCTGTTAACCAATAGGTTGGTGGTTCGGGCCCACCCGTGAGCGGTGTTTTGAGGTCTCAGATGTAACGAAAAAAGTAAGAGTTTTTCCACAAATTCTGACGAACATTTAATTATTGGGCTTTCGTGGCTCAATGTTCAATTCAATTCAATTCAAAATGTTTATTTTATTTGCGTTACAGATACAGTATACCACGGGGCTAAGTCACATTGTGACTTGTAAGCCCCGTGCCTATCTGTTTAATTTAATATAACAATTTTAATTTAATCAAATAAAAATAGATTTAACAATGGTGTCTTATAATAAATAATGTTAAAGATTCATGAAAAAACTTAATGTATATATGTTATATCCACTTGAAATTAAACAATGGCATGGTATAACATAAAAAATTTAACAATGGGTTATGCCAAAGGTGGCTTTATAAAAACAAATTAAATAAAAAAGTAAAGGTTTTGTTATTTTTTTCCAATATTAGTGATTTTATAGTCTTTTTAAATCTAAATAAATTCGGTTTGGCTTGAATTTCTGGTGATATTGTGTTATATAATTTTATTCCCGAATAAAAGATAGACGTGAATTTTTTTGAAGTGTTACATTTAGGTAAATCTAATAGATCTAATGATCTTGTATGTCTATTTTTCTGGTTTATCTTTACTAGGCTATTTTCACGCTTAATGTTTGTGTGTATGAAAGATAAGCTATTATACTGTATACTCTCTTGTATGTTTAGAATTTTTGCCCTAGTAAAGTACTCTTGGGTATGGTCTCTAAATGATAAGTTATATATTGATCTAATTGCCCTTTTTTGTAGGATATGTATCCTGTTTTGATTAGCTTTTGTTGTGTTGCCCCAGAATTGTATTCCATAAGATAGCACCGAATTAAATAATGCGTGGTATATTTCAATTAGAATATTTCTGGGTACCATTTTACTACAATGGTAAAGTAATCCATTCACTCGGGCTAATTTTGAGCTAATTATATTAACATGGCTGTCCCAGGTCAGGTGTTTATCAAAGTATAGGCCTAGATATTTGTATTTATCTACTATTTTAATTTTTTCCTTATTTAGTTCGATACCATTTAGTACCCTACTGACATCTTTACCTCTATTATGGAATATTATGCATTCCGTTTTTTTTATATTAAGGAGAAGCCCGTTATTTGTGATCCACTTAAATATTTTATCTAGGTAGTGGTTTGTTTGATCTATTGCATTTATTGTGTTTGCGGATTTATATAAAAGGAGCGCGTCATCTGCGTACATGAACATGTTACCAGACGGTGCCTGTTTAATGAGGTCATTTATAAATAGATTAAATAAGAGTGGTGATATTATAGAGCCCTGGGGAACTCCAGATATTAATTGACTTGGCGCCGATAAATCCTTTCCCACTCTAGTGTAGCATTGTCTATTTTCTAGGTAGCTTTTTAGCCACGCACTTGCAGTTCCTCTGATCCCTTGTTTGTATAGTTTGTTTAGTAGATGTTCATGATCTACACTATCGAAAGCTTTTCGGAGATCCAGAAAAACGCCCACACAGATTTCACTTTGATCAAATGCCTCTAGTATATATTTGTATGCTCCCCCTAATGCTTCCATTGTACCATTCCCACTACGGAAACCAAATTGAAATTCCGATAATATGTTAAATTTCTCCACGAAGGAGTTGAGTCGCACGTGAAAGACTTTATCAAATATTTTTGCTATAATAGATAGAAGGGATATAGGGCGATAATTTGACGGAGTTTTTGGGTCGTCTTTTTTAAAAATTGGAACTATTATGGTTTTTTTTAGATTTTCTGGATAGATACCTAGATTGAAGGATAAGTTAATTAGGTATTTAAGAGGGGTTATTATGCTTTCTATCACTATTTTCAGCGGCTTAGCTTTTATGCCGTCAAAGCCAGATGATGAGTTATTTTGGAGAGAGTTAATTATGGTTACAAGTTCTGCTTCGTCGGTTTCGTACAGAGCCATTGTGTTGGGGTTAAGTTCGAGAAAGTTTAGTGATTTAACATTAACTGGTTTAGCTTCATTGCTAGTAAAATATTCATTTAATTTATTAGGGTGCAATGTAATTTGTTCTGGGGTCATTTGACCTTTTCCCAGTAGTTGATTTACAATTTGCCATTTTTCTTTATTCGTTTTTGAACCATTTAACTTACTCCTGAAAAACTCATTACGGCTATTTCTAATGATATTGTTTGCTCGGTTTCTAAGATGTAGGTATTGGTCTTTGTTCACCTGTGAGGGCGATCTTCTAAACCTTTTTTGTGCTTTATGTTTATTCCTCAAAATTTCTTTTATATCGTCTGTTATCCACGAGTCTTTTCCTAATTTTATTGTCTTGTATGCAAAAATCGTGTTATATTCGGCACTGATTTTTTCTTCGAAGTAATCGTAAGCAGTATTAATGTCAGGGTTATTGTAAAGTTCTTCCCAATTTATATTGTTGATTCTTGATTTAAATTTTAGTAAATTGGTTTTACTGTAATCTCTTAATCTAACTGTGTTGTCTTTTTCCAAAATTGTTGTGGAGGTAAGGTATAAGGGCATATGATCAGTTATATCCACGCTGGCTAGTACTTTGGTAGTGCCCTCAAAATTTATAAAGATATTATCTATACAGGTGGCAGTGCTTATCGTTGTTCTAGTGGGGGTTTGGACAGTTTGTTTGAGACCATAGCTCAGACATAGTTCTATTAAGGCATTCGAGCATGGAGTGGTTTCTAGTAAGTTTATATTAAAATCACCTGCTAATATTTTCCTATTTTTATTATTTCCCATTCCCTCCAATATGAATTCCAGGGCATTAAAAAAATTGTGAATTTTTGAGGAATGGGGTCTATATATTATTGCATAGATTTCGTCAGTTTCTAAAACCTTTATAACATAACTCTCAACGTCTTGCGTACACATGCATAGGTTTGAAATTCTGGTTATTTTTATATCTTGTTTACAGTAGAATCCCACCCCCCCACCTACTCTATTCCCTATTCCATAGAACTTATAATTTTGCAAGTATAAAAATGTATTTTCTCTAAACCATGTTTCTGTTAAGGCTATTATATCCGGAACTATCTCTTTTGTTGTTAGCGTTGCAATCAGATTTGGTAAATTACATCTTGCGCTTCTGATGTTCGAATAGATAAATTTCATTTTGGGTTATTATGGATAACAAATATAGAGTTATTTTATTGGTATTTAATTTTAGTTCTTTACAAGAACGTTTTGCTCAAGTTCGTTGTAATAATATTTTTCATCACCTTTTTGTAGCATGAAGTGGGAAATAAATTTAGTTTTCTCATTTCCAGGGATTTTACAGAACTGTCTTAAGTGGAAGCGAGCAAATTCTTGTTTCGGCGTGAAATCATGTGATATGAATATATTTGATCCTTTTAATTGGTAAGACTTTTTTAAGATCTCTCTTTTAGTATCAGCGTCTCCTACACTTAAAACTATCCTACGCATTTCACCACGTCTATATACTTGTGTGGGTCGTATTCTAGTTGGTATGCCCATTAATCCCTTAAAGATATCGTTCACGATATCTGCTAGCTGCTCTCTGGTTTCACCTGGTTTTTCAGGTATACCGGTTAAAACTGAATTATTTCTTCGTTTGTCCAGTTCTATAAGTTCCTGCTTATGTTTTAGCTCATTAATCTCTTTGTTTTTTAATTCTAGCTTATTGTTAATATCAGTTACAAAACTGTCATAATCAAATCTTATATCCTCTATCATTTCGCTTTGCTTTTCAAGTTTCTCTATTCTAGTTTCATGTTCATTAACTTTTCTACATATCTTATCAATTTTTCCATTTGTCTCTTTCATCGCCGTTTTTATGTCATCAACCTTAAACGCTATAGTTTGTACTTCTGACCTAATCTTAGTCCCCATCTTATCTACTTCAGTTTTTATCGTTGCCTTCATTTCCTTCATTTCTCTAAGTATATCACTTAGTGAGGCATCCATTTTAGTGTTTATTGTCAGTGAGCGCGGTTGTTTGGGTGGATATTGTTAGGTAGTACCAATACGTGTAAAAATAAAGAAAAAATAAATCGTTATAACTACCTATGAATAGAAGAGAGCAGTTTGATTAGTTCGGTTCCGGTTTCCTTCGCTATCTGGCGATCTTCGGATTTTGTTTATCACAGTTTAAGTTCAAGATAAGCGATTTTTTGTTCGAGGATAGTTTAGATGATGTTTTTTGTCCGTTTATTTTTTACCGGTTTCGAAAGCGTTTTTATACGGTTGGCTAATTGTACGTTTTAGTGTAATTTTTTTATCTCGTTTCTACCGCTTGAGGTACCCGTACGCGTTATGTTCTTAAAAAATGAGAACCGAGAGTCATTGAGTCTGTAATACCGTAAAAAAACCGAACACAATCCGCAGTTCTGTAGATAATTACTTCTTTTTGGGTTACTTGAACTGATGGTGGCGTTTATTTCCGGCGGTGTTGTGGTACCTTTGTTGGAGTAGTCAGAGGAAACACATAAGATCCGTTTGATTATCCCTTTTGATCCGAAGTCCTGGCGTATAGTCGTGTTTGTAGCTGGTTAAAGCCGATATTCTTGATAGTAGCACGCCGCCAATTACCGTTGACTCTCCTCACTTAAGGACATTTTAAGAGAGACTGTCTACTTGATTACGTGTGCTGGAAGTCGTGTCGCCTTCTATCCACCTGATTTCCCGCTTTGCCAGTCGGTAGAGATATATCTATGAATAGAAGAGAGCAGTTTGATTAGTTCGGTTCCGGTTTCCTTCGCTATCTGGCGATCTTCGGATTTTGTTTATCACAGTTTAAGTTCAAGATAAGCGATTTTTTGTTCGAGGATAGTTTAGATGATGTTTTTTGTCCGTTTATTTTTTACCGGTTTCGAAAGCGTTTTTATACGGTTGGCTAATTGTACGTTTTAGTGTAATTTTTTTATCTCGTTTCTACCGCTTGAGGTACCCGTACGCGTTATGTTCTTAAAAAATGAGAACCGAGAGTCATTGAGTCTGTAATACCGTAAAAAAACCGAACACAATCCGCAGTTCTGTAGATAATTACTTCTTTTTGGGTTACTTGAACTGATGGTGGCGTTTATTTCCGGCGGTTTGTGGTACCTTTGTTGGAGTAGTCAGAGGAAACACATAAGATCCGTTTGATTATCCCTTTTGATCCGAAGTCCTGGCGTATAGTCGTGTTTGTAGCTGGTTAAAGCCGATATTCTTGATAGTAGCACGCCGCCAATTACCGTTGACTCTCCTCACTTAAGGACATTTTAAGAGAGACTGTTTAGCGCGTTCGGCTGTTAACCATTAGGTTGGTGGTTCGAGACCACCCGGAAGCGGTGTTGTGGGATCTCAAATGTAACGTTTTTCCACAATACCTGACGACCATTTAATATTTGGACTTCCGTGGAGCAATGGTTAGCGCGTTCAGCTGCCAACCGAAAGGTTGGTGGTTCGAGCCCACCCGGGAGCGGTGTTGTGGGATCTCAAATGTAACGTACAAAGCGAAAGTTACCACAATACCTGACGATCATTTAATTTTTGGGCTTCCGTGGCGCAATAGTTAGCGCGCTCAGCTGTTATTCAAACGGTTGGTGGTTCGAGCCCACCCTGGAGCGGTGTTGTGAGGTCTCAGATGTAACGAAAAAAAGTAAGAGTTTTTACACAAAACCTGACGAACATTTAATTTTTGGGCTTCCGTGGCGCAATGGTTAGCGCGTTCAGCTGTTAACCGAAAGGTTCATGGTCGAGACCACCCGGGAGAGGTGTTGTGGGGTCTCAGATGTAGCGTAAAAAGTCAAAACTTTTCCACAATACGTGACAACCATTTAATTTCTGAGCTTTCGTGGCTCAATGTTTAGCGCGTTCGGCTGTTAACCAATAGGTTGGTGGTTCGAGCCCACCCGGGAGCGGTGTTGTGGGATCTCAAATGTAACGTACAAAGGCAAAGTTTTTCCACAATACCTGACGACCATTTAATTTTTGGGCTTTGTGGCGCAATGGTTAGCGCGTTCAGCTGTTAACCGAAAGGTTGGTGGTTCGAGACCACCCGGGAGAGGTGTTGTGGGGTCTCAGATGTAGCGTAAAAAGTCAAAACTTTTCCACAATACGTGACAACCATTTAATTTCTGAGCTTTCGTGGCTCAATGTTTAGCGCGTTCGGCTGTTAACCAATAGGTTGGTGGTTCGAGCCCACCCGGGAGCGGTGTTGTGGGATCTCAAATGTAACGTACAAAGCCAAAGTTTTTCCACAATACCTGACGACCATTTAATTTTTGGGCTTTCGTGGGGCAATGGTTAGCGCGCTCAGCTGTTATTCACAAGGTTGGTGGTTCGAGCCCACCCGAGAGCGGTGTTGTGAGGTCTCAGGTGTAACGAAAAAAGTAAGAGTTTTTCCACAAATTCTGACGAACATTTAATTATTGGGCTTCCGTGGCGCAATGGTTAGCGCGTTCAGCTGTTAACCGAAAGATTGGTCGTTCGAGCCCACCCTAGAGAGGTGTTGTGGGGCCTCAGATGTAGCGTGAAAAGTCATAACGTTTTCACAATACCTGACAACCATTTAATTTCTGAGCTTTCGTGGCTCAATGGTTAGCGCGTTCGGCTGTTAACCAATAGGTTGGTGGTTCGAGCCCACCCGGGAGCGGTGTTGTGAGGTCTCAGATGTAACGAAAAAAAGTAAGAGTTTTTACACAAAACCTGACGAACATTTAATTTATGGGCTTCCGTGGCGCAATGGTTAGCGCGTTCAGCTGTTAACCAAAAGGTTGGTGGTTCGAGACCACCCGGGAGAGGTGTTGTGGGGTCTCAGATGTAGCGTAAAAAGTCAAAACTTTTCCACAATACGTGACAACCATTTAATTTCTGAGCTTCCGTGGCTCAATGGTTAGCGCGTTCGGCTGTTAACCAATAGGTTGGTGGTTCGAGCCCGCCCGGGAGAGGTGTTGTGGGGTCTCAGATGTAGCGTAAAAAGTCAAAACTTTTCCACAAAACGTGACAACCATTTAATTTCTGAGCTTTCGTGGCTCAATGTTTAGCGCGTTCGGCTGTTAACCAATAGGTTGGTGGTTCGGGCCCACCCGTGAGCGGTGTTTTGAGGTCTCAGATGTAACGAAAAAAGTAAGAGTTTTTCCACAAATTCTGACGATCATTTAATTATTGGGCTTTCGTGGCTCAATGTTTAGCGCGTTCGGCTGTTAACCAATAGGTTGGTGGTTCGAGACCACCCGGAAGCGGTGTTGCGGGATCTCAAATGTAACGTTTTTCCACAATACCTGACGACCATTTAATATTTGGACTTCCGTGGAGCAATGGTTAGCGCGTTCAGCTGCCAACCGAAAGGTTGGTGGTTCGAGCCCACCCGGGAGCGGTGTTGTGGGATCTCAAATGTAACGTACAAAGCGAAAGTTACCACAATACCTGACGATCATTTAATTTTTGGGCTTCCGTGGCGCAATAGTTAGCGCGCTCAGCTGTTATTCAAACGGTTGGTGGTTCGAGCCCACCCTGGAGCGGTGTTGTGAGGTCTCAGATGTAACGAAAAAAAGTAAGAGTTTTTACACAAAACCTGACGAACATTTAATTTTTGGGCTTCCGTGGCGCAATGGTTAGCGCGTTCAGCTGTTAACCGAAAGGTTGGTGGTTCGAGACCACCCGGGAGAGGTGTTGTGGGGTCTCAGATGTAGCGTAAAAAGTCAAAACTTTTCCACAATACGTGACAACCATTTAATTTCTGAGCTTTCGTGGCTCAATGTTTAGCGCGTTCGGCTGTTAACCAATAGGTTGGTGGTTCGAGCCCACCCGGGAGCGGTGTTGTGAGGTCTCAGATGTAACGAAAAAAAGTAAGAGTTTTTACACAAAACCTGACGAACATTTAATTTATGGGCTTCCGTGGCGCAATGGTTAGCGCGTTCGGCTGTTAACCAATAGGTTGGTGGTTCGAGACCACCCGGAAGCGGTGTTGCGGGATCTCAAATGTAACGTACAAAGCCAAAGTTTTTCCACAATACCTGACGACCATTTAATTTTTGGGCTTTCGTGGGGCAATGGTTAGCGCGCTCAGCTGTTATTCACAAGGTTGGTGGTTCGAGCCCACCCGAGAGCGGTGTTGTGAGGTCTCAGATGTAACGAAAAAAGTAAGAGTTTTTCCACAAATTCTGACGAACATTTAATTATTGGGCTTCCGTGGCGCAATGGTTAGCGCGTTCAGCTGTTAACCGAAAGATTGGTCGTTCGAGCCCACCCTAGAGAGGTGTTGTGGGGCCTCAGATGTAGCGTGAAAAGTCATAACGTTTTCACAATACCTGACAACCATTTAATTTCTGAGCTTTCGTGGCTCAATGGTTAGCGCGTTCGGCTGTTAACCAATAGGTTGGTGGTTCGAGCCCACCCGGGAGCGGTGTTGTGAGGTCTCAGATGTAACGAAAAAAAGTAAGAGTTTTTACACAAAACCTGACGAACATTTAATTTATGGGCTTCCGTGGCGCAATGGTTAGCGCGTTCGGCTGTTAACCAATAGGTTGGTGGTTCGAGACCACCCGGAAGCGGTGTTGCGGGATCTCAAATGTAACGTTTTTCCACAATACCTGACGACCATTTAATATTTGGACTTCCGTGGAGCAATGGTTAGCGCGTTCAGCTGCCAACCGAAAGGTTGGTGGTTCGAGCCCACCCGGGAGCGGTGTTGTGGGATCTCAAATGTAGCGTAAAAAGTCAAAACTTTTCCACAATACGTGACAACCATTTAATTTCTGAGCTTCCGTGGCTCAATGGTTAGCGCGTTCGGCTGTTAACCAATAGGTTGGTGGTTCGAGCCCGCCCGGGAGAGGTGTTGTGGGGTCTCAGATGTAGCGTAAAAAGTCAAAACTTTTCCACAATACGTGACAACCATTTAATTTCTGAGCTTCCGTGGCTCAATGGTTAGCGCGTTCGGCTGTTAACCAATAGGTTGGTGGTTCGAGCCCGCCCGGGAGAGGTGTTGTGGGGTCTCAGATGTAGCGTAAAAAGTCAAAACTTTTCCACAAAACGTGACAACCATTTAATTTCTGAGCTTTCGTGGCTCAATGTTTAGCGCGTTCGGCTGTTAACCAATAGGTTGGTGGTTCGAGACCACCCGGAAGCGGTGTTGCGGGATCTCAAATGTAACGTTTTTCCACAATACCTGACGACCATTTAATATTTGGACTTCCGTGGAGCAATGGTTAGCGCGTTCAGCTGCCAACCGAAAGGTTGGTGGTTCGAGCCCACCCGGGAGCGGTGTTGTGGGATCTCAAATGTAACGTACAAAGCGAAAGTTACCACAATACCTGACGATCATTTAATTTTTGGGCTTCCGTGGCGCAATAGTTAGCGCGCTCAGCTGTTATTCAAACGGTTGGTGGTTCGTGCCCACCCTGGAGCGGTGTTGTGAGGTCTCAGATGTAACGAAAAAAAGTAAGAGTTTTTACACAAAACCTGACGAACATTTAATTTTTGGGCTTCCGTGGCGCAATGGTTAGCGCGTTCAGCTGTTAACCGAAAGGTTGGTGGTTCGAGACCACCCGGGAGAGGTGTTGTGGGGTCTCAGATGTAGCGTAAAAAGTCAAAACTTTTCCACAATACGTGACAACCATTTAATTTCTGAGCTTTCGTGGCTCAATGTTTAGCGCGTTCGGCTGTTAACCAATAGGTTGGTGGTTCGAGCCCACCCGGGAGCGGTGTTGTGGGATCTCAAATGTAACGTACAAAGGCAAAGTTTTTCCACAATACCTGACGACCATTTAATTTTTGGGCTTCCGTGGCGCAATGGTTAGCGCGTTCAGCTGTTAACCGAAAGGTTGGTGGTTCGAGACCACCCGGGAGAGGTGTTGTGGGGTCTCAGATGTAGCGTAAAAAGTCAAAACTTTTCCACAATACGTGACAACCATTTAATTTCTGAGCTTTCGTGGCTCAATGTTTAGCGCGTTCGGCTGTTAACCAATAGGTTGGTGGTTCGAGCCCACCCGGGAGCGGTGTTGTGGGATCTCAAATGTAACGTACAAAGCCAAAGTTTTTCCACAATACCTGACGACCATTTAATTTTTGGGCTTTCGTGGGGCAATGGTTAGCGCGCTCAGCTGTTATTCACAAGGTTGGTGGTTCGAGCCCACCCGAGAGCGGTGTTGTGAGGTCTCAGATGTAACGAAAAAAGTAAGAGTTTTTCCACAAATTCTGACGAACATTTAATTATTGGGCTTCCGTGGCGCAATGGTTAGCGCGTTCAGCTGTTAACCGAAAGGTTGGTGGTTCGAGACCACCCGGGAGAGGTGTTGTGGGGTCTCAGATGTAGCGTAAAAAGTCAAAACTTTTCCACAATACGTGACAACCATTTAATTTCTGAGCTTCCGTGGCTCAATGGTTTGCGCGTTCGGCTGTTAACCAATAGGTTGGTGGTTCGAGACCACCCGGAAGCGGTGTTGTGGGATCTCAAATGTAACGTACAAAGCCAAAGTTTTTCCACAATACCTGACGACCATTTAATATTTGGACTTCCGTGGAGCAATGGTTAGCGCGTTAGGCTGTTAACCGAAAGTTTGGTGGTTCGAGCTAACCCAAGAGAGGTGTTGTGGGGTCTCAGATGTAACGAAAAAAGTAAGAGTTTTTCCACAAATTCTGACGAACATTTAATTATTGGGCTTCCGTGGCGCAATGTTTAGCGCGGTCAGCTGTTAACCGAAAGATTGGTCGTTCGAGCCAACCCTAGAGAGGTGTTGTGGGGTCTCAGATGTAGCGTAAGTAGTCAAAACTTTTCCACAATACGTGACAACCATTTAATTTCTGAGCTTTCGTGGCTCAATGTTTAGCGCGTTCGGCTGTTAACCAATAGGTTGGTGGTTCGAGCCCGGCCGGGAGAGGTTTTGTGGGGTCTCATGTGTAGCGTAAAAAGTCTAAACTTTTCCAGAAAACGTGACAACCATTTAAAGCCAAAGTTTTTCCACAATACCTGACGACCATTTAATTTTTGGGCTTCCGTGGAGCAATGGTTAGCGCGTTCGGCTGTTAACCGAAAGGTTGGTGGTTCGAGCCCACCCAAGAGAGGTGTTGTGGGGTCTCATATGTAGCGTAAAAAGTCAAAACTTTTCCACAATACGTGACAACCATTTAATTTCTGAGCTTTCGTGGCTCAATGTTTAGCGCGTTCGGCTGTTAACCAATAGGTTGGTGGTTCGAGCCCGACCGGGAGAGGTTTTGTGGGGTCTCATATGTAGCGTAAAAAGTCTAAACTTTTCCAGAAAACGTGACAACCATTTAATTTCTGAGCTTTCGTGGCTCAATGTTTAGCGCGTTCGGCTGTTAACCAATAGGTTGGTGGTTCGAGCCCACCCGGGAGCGGTGTTGTGGGATCTCAAATGTAACGTATAAAGCCAAAGTTTTTCAACAATACCTGACGACCATTTAATTTTTGGGCTTCCGTGGAGCAATGGTTAGCGCGTTCGGCTGTTAACCGAAAGGTTGGTGGTTCGAGCCCACCCAAGAGAGGTGTTGTGGGGTCTCAGATGTAGCGTAAAAAGTCATAACGTTTTCACAATACCTGACAACCATTTAATTTTTGAGCTTTCGTGGCTAATGGTTAGCGCGTTCGGCTGTTAACCAATAGGTTGGTGGTTCGAGCCCGCCCGGGAGAGGTGTTGTGGGGTCTCAGATGTAGCGTAAAAAGTCAAAACTTTTCCACAAAACGTGACAACCATTTAATTTCTGAGCTTTCGTGGCTCAATGTTTAGCGCGTTCGGCTGTTAACCAATAGGTTGGTGGTTCGGGCCCACCCGTGAGCGGTGTTGTGAGGTCTCAGATGTAACGAAAAAAGTAAGAGTTTTTCCACAAATTCTGACGAACATTTAATTATTGGGCTTCCGTGGCGCAATGGTTAGCGCGTTCAGCTGTTAACCGAAAGGTTGGTGGTTCGAGCCCACCCGGAAGCGGTGTTGTGGGATCTCAAATGTAACGTACAAAGCGAAAGTTACCACAATACCTGACGATCATTTAATTTTTGGGCTTCCGTGGCGCAATAGTTAGCGTGCTCAGCTGTTATTCAAAAGGTTGGTGGTTCGAGCCCACCCGAGAGCGGTGTTGTGAGGTCTCAGATGTAACGAAAAAAGTAAGAGTTTTTCCACAAATTCTGACGAACATTTAATTATTGGGCTTCCGTGGCGCAATGGTTAGCGCGTTCAGCTGTTAACCGAAAGGTTGGTGGTTCGAGACCACCCGGGAGAGGTGTTGTGGGGTCTCAGATGTAGCGTAAAAAGTCAAAACTTTTCCACAATACGTGACAACCATTTAATTTCTGAGCTTCCGTGGCTCAATGGTTTGCGCGTTCGGCTGTTAACCAATAGGTTGGTGGTTCGAGACCACCCGGAAGCGGTGTTGTGGGATCTCAAATGTAACGTACAAAGCCAAAGTTTTTCCACAATACCTGACGACCATTTAATATTTGGACTTCCGTGGAGCAATGGTTAGCGCGTTAGGCTGTTAACCGAAAGTTTGGTGGTTCGAGCCCACCCAAGAGAGGTGTTGTGGGGTCTCAGATGTAACGAAAAAAGTAAGAGTTTTTCCACAAATTCTGACGAACATTTAATTATTGGGCTTCCGTGGCGCAATGGTTAGCGCGGTCAGCTGTTAACCGAAAGATTGGTCGTTCGAGCCAACCCTAGAGAGGTGTTGTGGGGTCTCAGATGTAGCGTAAGTAGTCAAAACTTTTCCACAATACGTGACAACCATTTAATTTCTGAGCTTTCGTGGCTCAATGTTTAGCGCGTTCGGCTGTTAACCAATAGGTTGGTGGTTCGAGCCCGACCGGGAGAGGTTTTGTGGGGTCTCATGTGTAGCGTAAAAAGTCTAAACTTTTCCAGAAAACGTGACAACCATTTAAAGCCAAAGTTTTTCCACAATACCTGACGACCATTTAATTTTTGGGCTTCCGTGGAGCAATGGTTAGCGCGTTCGGCTGTTAACCGAAAGGTTGGTGGTTCGAGCCCACCCAAGAGAGGTGTTGTGGGGTCTCATATGTAGCGTAAAAAGTCAAAACTTTTCCACAATACGTGACAACCATTTAATTTCTGAGCTTTCGTGGCTCAATGTTTAGCGCGTTCGGCTGTTAACCAATAGGTTGGTGGTTCGAGCCCGACCGGGAGAGGTTTTGTGGGGTCTCATATGTAGCGTAAAAAGTCTAAACTTTTCCAGAAAACGTGACAACCATTTAATTTCTGAGCTTTCGTGGCTCAATGTTTAGCGCGTTCGGCTGTTAACCAATAGGTTGGTGGTTCGAGCCCACCCGGGAGCGGTGTTGTGGGATCTCAAATGTAACGTATAAAGCCAAAGTTTTTCCACAATACCTGACGACCATTTAATTTTTGGGCTTCCGTGGAGCAATGGTTAGCGCGTTCGGCTGTTAACCGAAAGGTTGGTGGTTCGAGCCCACCCAAGAGAGGTGTTGTGGGGTCTCAGATGTAGCGTAAAAAGTCATAACGTTTTCACAATACCTGACAACCATTTAATTTTTGAGCTTTCGTGGCTAATGGTTAGCGCGTTCGGCTGTTAACCAATAGGTTGGTGGTTCGAGCCCGCCCGGGAGAGGTGTTGTGGGGTCTCAGATGTAGCGTAAAAAGTCAAAACTTTTCCACAAAACGTGACAACCATTTAATTTCTGAGCTTTCGTGGCTCAATGTTTAGCGCGTTCGGCTGTTAACCAATAGGTTGGTGGTTCGGGCCCACCCGTGAGCGGTGTTGTGAGGTCTCAGATGTAACGAAAAAAGTAAGAGTTTTTCCACAAATTCTGACGAACATTTAATTATTGGGCTTCCGTGGCGCAATGGTTAGCGCGTTCAGCTGTTAACCGAAAGGTTGGTGGTTCGAGCCCACCCGGAAGCGGTGTTGTGGGATCTCAAATGTAACGTACAAAGCGAAAGTTACCACAATACCTGACGATCATTTAATTTTTGGGCTTCCGTGGCGCAATAGTTAGCGTGCTCAGCTGTTATTCAAAAGGTTGGTGGTTCGAGCCCACCCGAGAGCGGTGTTGTGAGGTCTCAGATATAACGAAAAAAGTAAGAGTTTTTCCACAATACCTGACGACCATTTAATTTTTGGGCTTCCGTGGCGCAATGGTTAGCGCGTTCAGCTGTTAACCGAAAGATTGGTCGTTCGAGCCCACCCTAGAGAGGTGAGACCCCACAACACCTCTCTTGGGTGGGCTCGAACCACCAAACTTTTGAATAACAGCTGAGCGCGCTAACTATTGCGCCACGGAAGCCCAAAAATTAAATGATCGTCAGGTATTGTGGAAAAACTTTGGCTTTATACGTTACATTTGAGATCCCACAACACCGCTTCCGGGTGGTCTCGAACCACCAACCTATTGGTTAACAGCCGAATGCGCAAACCATTGAGCCACGGAAGCCCATAAATTAAATGTTCGTCAGGTTTTGTGTAAAAACTCTTACTTTTTTTCGTTACATCTGAGACCTCACAATAGCGCTCCCGGGTGGGCTCGAACCACCAACCTATTTTTAACAGCCGATGGCGCTAACCATTGAGCCACGAAAGCTCAGAAATTAAATGGTTGTCAGGTATTGTGAAAACGTTATGACTTTTCACGCTACATCTGAGACACCACAACACCTATCTAGGGTGGGCTCGAACGACCAATCTTTCGGTTAACAGCTGAACGCGCTAACCATTGCGCCACGGAAGCCCAATAATTAAATGTTCGTCAGAATTTGTGGAAAAACTCTTACTTTTTTCGTTACATCTGAGACCTCACAACACCGCTCTCGGGTGGGCTCGAACCACCAACCTTGTGAATAACAGCTGAGCGCGCTAACCATTGCCCCACGAAAGCCCAAAAATTAAATGGTCGTCAGGTATTGTGGAAAAACTTTGGCTTTGTACGTTACATTTGAGATCCCACAACACCGCTCCCGGGTGGGCTCGAACCACCAACCTTTCGGTTAACAGCCGAACGCGCTAAACATTGAGCCACGAAAGCTCAGAAATTAAATGGTTGTCACGTTTTGTGGAAAAGTTTTGACTTTTTACGCTACATCTGAGACCCCACAACACCTCTCTCGGGCGGGCTCGAACCACCAACCTATTGGTTAACAGCCGAACCCGCTAACCATTAGCCACGGAAGCTCAGAAATTAAATAGTTGTCAGGTATTGTGAAAAAGTTATGACTTTTTTCGTTACATCTGAGACCCCACAACACCTTTCGGGTGGGCTCGAACCACCAACCTTTCGGTTAACAGCCGAACGCGCTAACCATTGCTCCACGGAAGTCCAAATATTAAATGGTCGTCAGGTATTGTGGAAAAACTTTGGCTTTATACGTTACATTTGAGATCCCACAACACCGCTTCCGGGTGGTCTCGAACCACCAACCTATTGGTTAACAGCCGAACGCGCAAACCATTGAGCCACGAAAGCTCAGAAATTAAATGGTTGTCAGGTATTGTGAAAAAGTTATGACTTTTCACGCTACATCTGAGACCCCACTACACCTCTCTAGGGTGGGCTCGAACGACCAATCTTTCGGTTAACAGCTGAACGCGCTAAGCATTGCGCCACGGAAGCCCAAAAATTAAATGGTTGTCAGGTATTGTGAAAAAGTTATGACTTTTCACGCTACATCTGAGACCCCACAACACCTCTCTAGGGTGGGCTCGAACGACCAATCTTTCGGTTAACAGCTGAACGCGCTAACCATTGCGCCACGGAAGCCCAAAAATTAAATGGTCGTCAGGTATTGTGGAAAAACTCTTACTTTTTTCGTTATATCTGAGACCTCACAACACCGCTCTCGGGTGGGCTCGAACCACCAACCTTTTGAATAACAGCTGAGCGCGCTAACTATTGCGCCACGGAAGCCCAAAAATTAAATGATCGTCAGGTATTGTGGTAACTTTCGCTTTGTACGTTACATTTGAGATCCCACAACACCGCTCCCGGGTGGGCTCGAACCACCAACCTTTCGGTTAACAGCCGAACGCGCTAAACATTGAGCCACGAAAGCTCAGAAATTAAATGGTTGTCACGTTTTGTGGAAAAGTTTTGACTTTTTACGCTACATCTGAGACCCCACAACACCTCTCTCGGGCGGGCTCGAACCACCAACCTATTGGTTAACAGCCGAACCCGCTAACCATTAGCCACGGAAGCTCAGAAATTAAATAGTTGTCAGGTATTGTGAAAAAGTTATGACTTTTTTCGTTACATCTGAGACCCCACAACACCTTTCGGGTGGGCTCGAACCACCAACCTTTCGGTTAACAGCCGAACGCGCTAACCATTGCTCCACGGAAGTCCAAATATTAAATGGTCGTCAGGTATTGTGGAAAAACTTTGGCTTTATACGTTACATTTGAGATCCCACAACACCGCTTCCGGGTGGTCTCGAACCACCAACCTATTGGTTAACAGCCGAACGCGCAAACCATTGAGCCACGAAAGCTCAGAAATTAAATGGTTGTCAGGTATTGTGAAAAAGTTATGACTTTTCACGCTACATCTGAGACCCCACAACACCTCTCTAGGGTGTGCTCGAACGACCAATCTTTCGGTTAACAGCTGAACGCGCTAACCATTGCGCCACGGAAGCCCAATAATTAAATGTTCGTCAGAATTTGTGGAAAAACTCTTACTTTTTTCGTTGCATCTGAGACCTCACAACACCGCTCTCGGGTGGGCTCGAACCACCAACCTTGTGAATAACAGCTGAGCGCGCTAACCATTGCCCCACGAAAGCCCAAAAATTAAATGGTCGTCAGGTATTGTGGAAAAACTTTGGCTTTGTACGTTACATTTGAGATCCCACAACACCGCTCCCGGGTGGGCTCGAACCACCAACCTATTGGTTAACAGCCGAACGCGCTAAACATTGAGCCACGAAAGCTCAGAAATTAAATGGTTGTCACGTATTGTGGAAAAGTTTTGACTTTTTACGCTACATCTGAGATCCCACAACACCTCTCCCGGGTGGTCTCGAACCACCAACCTTTCGGTTAACAGCTGAACGCGCTAACCATTGCGCCACGGAAGCCCAAAAATTAAATGTTCGTCAGGTTTTGTGTAAAAACTCTTACTTTTTTTCGTTACATCTGAGACCTCACAACACCGCTCCCGGGTGGGCTCGAACCACCAACCTATTGGTTAACAGCCGAATGCGCTAACCATTGAGCCACGAAAGCTCAGAAATTAAATGGTTGTCAGGTATTGTGAAAAAGTTATGACTTTTCACGCTACATCTGAGACCCCACAACACCTCTCTAGGGTGTGCTCGAACGACCAATCTTTCGGTTAACAGCTGAACGCGCTAACCATTGAGCCACGAAAGCTCAGAAATTAAATGGTTGTCAGGTATTGTGAAAAAGTTATGACTTTTCACGCTACATCTGAGACCCCACAACACCTCTCTAGGGTGGGCTCGAACGACCAATCTTTCGGTTAACAGCTGAACGCGCTAACCATTGCGCCACGGAAGCCCAAAAATTAAATGGTCGTCAGGTATTGTGGAAAAACTCTTACTTTTTTCGTTATATCTGAGACCTCACAACACCGCTCTCGGGTGGGCTCGAACCACCAACCTTTTGAATAACAGCTGAGCGCGCTAACTATTGCGCCACGGAAGCCCAAAAAATAAATGATCGTCAGGTATTGTGGTAACTTTCGTTTGTACGTTACATTTGAGATCCCACAACACCGCTCCCGGGTGGGCTAGAACCACCAACCTTTCGGTTAACAGCTGAACGCGCTAACCATAGCGCCACGCAAGCCCAATAATTAAATGTTCGTCAGAATTTGTGGAAAAACTCTTACTTTTTTCGTTACATCTGAGACCTCACAACACCGCTCACGGGTGGGCCCGAACCACCAACCTATTGGTTAACAGCCGAACGCGCTAACCATTGAGCCACGAAAGCTCAGAAATTAAATAGTTGTCAGGTATTGTGAAAACTTTATGACTTTTCACGCTACATCTGAGACCCCACAACACCTCTCTAGGGTGGGCTCGAACGACCAATCTTTCGGTTAACAGCTGAACGCGCTAACCATTGCGCCACGGAAGCCCAATAATTAAATGTTCGTCAGAATTTGTGGAAAAACACTTACTTTTTTCGTTGCATCTGAGACCTCACAACACCGCTCTCGGGTGGGCTCGAACCACCAACCTTGTGAATAACAGCTGAGCGCGCTAACCATTGCCCCACGAAAGCCCAAAAATTAAATGGTCGTCAGGTATTGTGCAAAAACTTTGGCTTTGTACGTTACATTTGAGATCCCACAACACCGCTCCCGGGTGGGCTCGAACCACCAACCTATTGGTTAACAGCCGAACGCGCTAAACATTGAGCCACGAAAGCTCAGAAATTAAATGGTTGTCACGTATTGTGGAAAAGTTTTGACTTTTTACGCTACATCTGAGATCCCACAACACCTCTCCCGGGTGGTCTCGAACCACCAACCTTTCGGTTAACAGCTGAACGCGCTAACCATTGCGCCACGGAAGCCCAAAAATTAAATGTTCGTCAGGTTTTGTGTAAAAACTCTTACTTTTTTTCGTTACATCTGAGACCTCACAACACCGCTCCCGGGTGGGCTCGAACCACCAACCTATTGGTTAACAGCCGAACGCGCTAACCATTGAGCCACGAAAGCTCAGAAATTAAATGGTTGTCAGGTATTGTGAAAAAGTTATGACTTTTCATGCTACATCTGAGACCCCACAACACCTCTCTAGGGTGGGCTCGAACGACCAATCTTTCGGTTAACAGCTGAACGCGCTAACCATTGCGCCACGGAAGCCCAAAAATTAAATGGTCGTCAGGTATTGTGGAAAAACTCTTACTTTTTTCGTTATATCTGAGACCTCACAACACCGCTCTCGGGTGGGCTCGAACCACCAACCTTTTGAATAACAGCTGAGCGCGCTAACTATTGCGCCACGGAAGCCCAAAAATTAAATGATCGTCAGGTATTGTGGTAACTTTCGCTTTGTACGTTACATTTGAGATCCCACAACACCGCTCCCGGGTGGGCTCGAACCACCAACCTTTCGGTTAACAGCTGAACGCGCTAACCATAGCGCCACGCAAGCCCAATAATTAAATGTTCGTCAGAATTTGTGGAAAAACTCTTACTTTTTTCGTTACATCTGAGACCTCACAACACCGCTCACGGGTGGGCCCGAACCACCAACCTATTGGTTAACAGCCGAACGCGCTAACCATTGAGCCACGAAAGCTCAGAAATTAAATGGTTGTCAGGTATTGTGAAAACGTTATGACTTTTCACGCTACATCTGAGACCCCACAACACCTCTCTAGGGTGGGCTCGAACGACCAATCTTTCGGTTAACAGCTGAACGCGCTAACCATTGCGCCACGGAAGCCCAATAATTAAATGTTCGTCAGAATTTGTGGAAAAACTCTTACTTTTTACGCTACATCTGAGACCCCACAACACCTCTCCCGGGCGGGCTCGAACCACCAACCTATTGGTTAACAGCCGAACGCGCTAACCATTAGCCACGGAAGCTCAGAAATTAAATAGTTGTCAGGTATTGTGAAAAAGTTATGACTTTTCACGCTACATCTGAGACCCCACAACACCTCTCTAGGTTGGGCTCGAACGACCAATCTTTCGGTTAACAGCTGACCGCGCTAACCATTGCGCCACGGAAGCCCAATAATTAAATGTTCGTCAGAATTTGTGGAAAAACTCTTACTTTTTTTCGTTACATCTGAGACCCCACAACACCTCTCTTGGGTGGGCTCGAACCACCAACCTTTCGGTTAACAGCCGAACGCGCTAACCATTGCTCCACGGAAGTCCAAATATTAAATGGTCGTCAGGTATTGTGGAAAAATTTTGGCTTTATACGTTACATTTGAGATCCCACAACACCGCTTCCGGGTGGTCTCGAACCACCAACCTATTGGTTAACAGCCGAACGCGCAAACCAATGAGCCACGGAAGCTCAGAAATTAAATGGTTGTCACGTATTGTGGAAAAGTTTTGACTTTTTACGCTACATCTGAGATCCCACAACACCTCTCCCGGGTGGTCTCGAACCACCAACCTTTCGGTTAACAGCTGAACGCGCTAACCATTGCGCCACGGAAGCCCAAAAATTAAATGTTCGTCAGGTTTTGCGTAAAAACTCTTACTTTTTTTCATTACATCTGAGACCTCACAACACCGCTCCCGAGTGGGCTCGAAACACCAACCTATTGGTTAACAGCCGAACGCGCTAACCATTGAGCCACAAAAGCTCAGAAATTTAATGGTTGTCAGGTATTGTGAAAAAATTATGACTTTTCACGCTACATCTGAGACCCCACAACACCTCTCTAGGGTGGGCTCGAACGACCAATCTTTCGGTTAACAGCTGAACGCGCTAACCATTGCGTCACGGAAGCCCAAAAATTAAATGGTCGTCAGGTATTGTGGAAAAACTCTTACTTTTTTCGTTATCAAATTCAAATTCAAAAATGTTTATTTTTTACTTTTCATTACATATACAGTTTGCTACGGGGCTAAGTCACATTGTGACTTGTAAGCCCCGTGCCTATCTGCTTAATTTAATATAACAATTTAATTTAATCAAATAAAAAATAGATTTTACAATGGTGTCTTATAATAATTCGTGTTAAAGATTCATGAAAAAAGAATTAATGAATATATGTTATATCCACTTAAAATTGAACAGTGGCATGGTATAATATAAAATATTTAACAATTGGTTATGCCAAAGGTGGCTTTATAAAAACAAATTAAATAAAAAAGTAAAGGTTTTATTATTTTTTTCTAATATTAGTGATTTTATAGTCTTTTTAAATCTAGTTAAAGTCGGGTTTGCTTGAATTTCAGGTGATATTGTGTTATATAATTTTATTCCCGTATAAAAGATAGACGTGAATTTTTTTGAGGTGTTACATTTAGGTAAATCTAATAGATCTAGTGATCTAGTATGTCTATTTTTCTGCTTCTGTTTTAGTAGGCTATTTTCCCGCCTAATGTTTGTGTATATGAAACATAAGCTATTATACTGTATACTCTCTTGTATGTTTAAAATTTTTGCCCTAGTAAAATACTCTTGGGTATGGTCTCTAAATGACAAATTATAAATTGATCTAATTGCCCTTTTTTGTAGGATATGTATCCTATTTTTATTAGCTTTTGTTGTGTTGCCCCAGAATTGTATTCCATAAGAGAACACCGAATTAAATAATGCGTGGTATATTTCAATTAGAATATTTCTGGGTACCATTTTTCTACAATGGTAAAGCATTCCATTCACTCGGGCTAATTTTGAGCTGGTTATATTAACATGACTGTCCCAGGTTAAGTGTTTATCAAAGTATAGGCCTAGATATTTGTATTTATCTACTATTTTAATTTTTTCCTTATTAAGTTCGATACCATTTAGTACCCTACTGACATGTCTACCCCTATTATGGAATATTATGCCTTCCGTCTTTTTTATATTAAGGAGAAGCCCATTATCTGTGATCCACTTAAATATCTTATCTAGGTAGTGGTTTGATTGATCTATTGCATTTATTGGGTTTGCGGATTTATATAAAAGGAGCGCGTCATCTGCGTACATGAACATGTGACCAGACGGTGCCTGTTTAATGAGGTCATTTATGAATAGATTAAATAAGAGTGGTGATATTATAGAGCCCTGCGGGACTCCCGATATTAATTGACTTATATCTGAGACCTCACAACACCGCTCTCGGGTGGGCTCGAACCACCAACCTTTTGAACAACAGCTGAGCGCGCTAACTATTGCGCCACGGAAGCCCAAAAATTAAATGATCGTCAGGTATTGTGGTAACTTTCGCTTTGTACGTTACATTTGAGATCCTACAACACCGCTCCCGGGTGGGCTCTAACCACCAACCTTTCGGTTAACAGCTGAACGCGCTAACCATAGCGCCACGCAAGCCCAATAATTAAATGTTCGTCAGAATTTGTGGAAAAACTCTTACTTTTTTCCTTACATCTGAGACCTCACAACACCGCTCACGGGTGGGCTCGAACCACCAAACTATTGTTTAACAGCCGAACGCGCTAACCATTAGCCACGGAAGCTCAGAAATTAAATGGTTTTCAGGTATTGTGAAAAAGTTATGACTTTTCACGCTACATCTGAGACCCCACAACACCTCTCTAGGTTGGGCTCGAACGACCAATCTTTCGGTTAACAGCTGACCGCGCTAACCATTGCGCCACGGAAGCCCAATAATTAAATGTTCGTCAGAATTTGTGGAAAAACTCTTACTTTTTTCGTCACATCTGAGACCCCACAACACTCTCTTGGGTGGGCTCGAACCACCAACCTTTCGGTTAACACCCGAACGCGCTAACCATTGCTCCACGGAAGTCCAAATATTAAATGGTCGTCAGTTATTGTGGAAAAACTTTGGCTTTATACGTTACATTTGAGATCCCACAACACCGCTTCCGGGTGGTCTCGAACCACCAACCTATTGGTTAACAACCGAACGCGCAAACCATTGCGCCACGGAAGCTCAGAAATTAAATGGTTGTCACGTATTGTGGAAAAGTTTTGACTTTTTACGCTACATCTGAGATCCCACAACACCTCTCCCGGGTGGTCTCGAACCACCAACCTTTCGGTTAACAGCTGAACGCGCTAACCATTGCGCCACGGAATCCCAAAAATTAAATGTTCGTCAGGTTTTGTGTAAAAACTCTTACTTTTTTTCGTTACATCTGAGACCTCACAACACCGCTCCCAAGTGGGCTCGAACCACCAACCTATTGGTTAACAGCCGAACGCGCTAACCATTGAGCCACAAAAGCTCAGAAATTAAATGGTTGTCAGGTATTGTGAAAAAGTTATGACTTTTCACGCTACATCTGAGACCCCACAACTCCTCTCTAGGTTGGGCTCGAACGACCAATCTTTCGGTTAACAGCTGACCGCGGTAACCATTGCGCCACGGAAGCCCAATAATTAAATGTTCGTCAGAATTTGTGGAAAAACTCTTACTTTTTTCGTTACATCTGAGACCCCACAACACCTCTCTTGGGTGGGCTCGAACCACCAACCTTTCGGTTAACAGCCGAACGCGCTAACCATTGCTCCACGGAAGCCCATAAATTAAATGTTCGTCAGGTTTTGTGTAAAAACTCCTACTTTTTTCGTTACATCTGAGACCTCACAACACCGCTCCCGGGTGGGCTCGAACCACCAACCTATTGGTTAACAGCCGAACGCGCTAACCATTGAGCCACGAAAGCTCAGAAATTAAATGGTTGTCAGGTATTGTGAAAACGTTATGACTTTTCACGCTACATCTGAGACCCCACAACACCTCTCTAGGGTGGGCTCGAACGACCAATCTTTCGGTTAACAGCTGAACGCGCTAACCATTGCGCCACGGAAGCCCAATAATTAAATGTTCGTCAGAATTTGTGGAAAAACTCTTACTTTTTTCGTTACATCTGAGACCTCACAACACCGCTCTCGGGTGGGCTCGAACCACCAACCTTGTGAATAACAGCTGAGCGCGCTAACCATTGCCCCACGAAAGCCCAAAAATTAAATGGTCGTCAGGTATTGTGGAAAAACTTTGGCTTTGTACGCTACATCTGAGACCCCACAACACCTCTCTTGGGTGGGCTCGAACCACCAACCTTTCGGTTAACAGCCGAACGCGCTAACCATTGCTCCACGGAAGCCCAAAAATTAAATGGTCGTCAGGTATTGTGGAAAAACTTTGGCTTTACACGTTACATTTGAAATCCCACAACACCGCTCCCGGGTGGGCTCGAACCACCAACCTATTGGTTAACAGCCGAACGCGCTAAACATTGAGCCACGAAAGCTCAGAAATTAAATGGTTGTCACGTATTGTGGAAACGTTTTGACTTTTTACGCTACATCTGAGACCCCACAACACCTCTCTTGGGTGGGCTCGAACCACCAACCTTTCGGTTAACAGCCGAACGTGCTAACCATTGCGCCACGGAAGCCCAAAAATTAAATGGTCGTCACGTATTGTGGAAAAACTTTGGATTTATATGTTACATTTGAGATCCCACAACACCGCTCCCTAGTGGGCTCGAACCACCAACCTATTGGTTAACAGGCGAACGCGCTAAACATTGAGCCACGAAAGCTCAGAAATTAAATGGTTGTCACGTATTGTGGAAACATTTTGACTTTTTACGCTACATCTGAGACCCCACAACACCTCTCTTGGGTGGTCTCGAACCACCGACCTTTCGGTTAACAGCCGAACGTGCTAACCATTGCGCCACGGAAGCCCAATAATTAAATGTTCGTCAGAATTTGTGGAAAAACTCTTACTTTTTACGCTACATCTGAGACCCCACAACACCTCTCCCGGGCGGGCTCGAACCACCAACCTATTGGTTAACAGCCGAACGCGCTAACCATTAGCCACGGAAGCTCAGAAATTAAATAGTTGTCAGGTATTGTGAAAAAGTTATGACTTTTCACGCTACATCTGAGACCCCACAACACCTCTCTAGGTTGGGCTCGAACGACCAATCTTTCGGTTAACAGCTGACCGCGCTAACCATTGCGCCACGGAAGCCCAATAATTAAATGTTCGTCAGAATTTGTGGAAAAACTCTTACTTTTTTCGTCACATCTGAGACCCCACAACACCTCTCTTGGGTGGTCTCGAACCACCAACCTATTGGTTAACAGCCGAACGCGCAAACCATTGCGCCACGGAAGCTCAGAAATTAAATGGTTGTCACGTATTGTGGAAAAGTTTTGACTTTTTACGCTACATCTGAGATCCCACAACACCTCTCCCGGGTGGTCTCGAACCACCAACCTTTCGGTTAACAGCTGAACGCGCTAACCATTGCGCCACGGAATCCCAAAAATTAAATGTTCGTCAGGTTTTGTGTAAAAACTCTTACTTTTTTTCGTTACATCTGAGACCTCACAACACCGCTCCCGAGTGGGCTCGAACCACCAACCTATTGGTTAACAGCCGAACGCGCTAACCATTGAGCCACAAAAGCTCAGAAATTAAATGGTTGTCAGGTATTGTGAAAAAGTTATGACTTTTCACGCTACATCTGAGACCCCACAACACCTCTCTTGGGTGGGCTCGAACCACCAACCTTTCGGTTAACAGCTGAACGCGCTAACCATTGCGCCACGGAATCCCAAAAATTAAATGTTCGTCAGGTTTTGTGTAAAAACTCTTACTTTTTTTCGTTACATCTGAGACCTCACAACACCGCTCCCGAGTGGGCTCGAACCACCAACCTATTGGTTAACAGCCGAACGCGCTAACCATTGAGCCACAAAAGCTCAGAAATTAAATGGTTGTCAGGTATTGTGAAAAAGTTATGACTTTTCACGCTACATCTGAGACCCCACAACACCTCTCTTGGGTGGGCTCGAACCACCAACCTTTCGGTTAACAGCCGAACGCGCTAACCATTGCTCCACGGAAGCCCAAAAATTAAATGGTCGTCAGGTATTGTGGAAAAACTTTGGCTTTACACGTTACATTTGAAATCCCACAACACCGCTCCCGGGTGGGCTCGAACCACCAACCTATTGGTTAACAGCCGAACGCGCTAAACATTGAGCCACGAAAGCTCAGAAATTAAATGGTTGTCACGTATTGTGGAAACGTTTTGACTTTTTACGCTACATCTGAGACCCCACAACACCTCTCTTGGGTGGGCTCGAACCACCAACCTTTCGGTTAACAGCCGAACGTGCTAACCATTGCGCCACGGAAGCCCAAAAATTAAATGGTCGTCACGTATTGTGGAAAAACTTTGGATTTATATGTTACATTTGAGATCCCACAACACCGCTCCCTAGTGGGCTCGAACCACCAACCTATTGGTTAACAGGCGAACGCGCTAAACATTGAGCCACGAAAGCTCAGAAATTAAATGGTTGTCACGTATTGTGGAAACGTTTTGACTTTTTACGCTACATCTGAGACCCCACAACACCTCTCTTGGGTGGTCTCGAACCACCGACCTTTCGGTTAACAGCCGAACGTGCTAACCATTGCGCCACGGAAGCCCAATAATTAAATGTTCGTCAGAATTTGTGGAAAAACTCTTACTTTTTACGCTACATCTGAGACCCCACAACACCTCTCCCGGGCGGGCTCGAACCACCAACCTATTGGTTAACAGCCGAACGCGCTAACCATTAGCCACGGAAGCTCAGAAATTAAATAGTTGTCAGGTATTGTGAAAAAGTTATGACTTTTCACGCTACATCTGAGACCCCACAACACCTCTATAGGGTGGGCTCGAACGACCAATCTTTCGGTTAACAGCTGAACGCGCTAACCATTGCGTCACGGAAGCCCAAAAATTAAATGGTCGTCAGGTATTGTGGAAAAACTCTTACTTTTTTCGTTATCAAATTCAAATTCAAAAATGTTTATTTTTTACTTTTCATTACATATACAGTTTGCTACGGGGCTAAGTCACATTGTGACTTGTAAGCCCCGTGCCTATCTGCTTAATTTAATATAACAATTTAATTTAATCAAATAAAAAATAGATTTTACAATGGTGTCTTATAATAATTCGTGTTAAAGATTCATGAAAAAAGAATTAATGAATATATGTTATATCCACTTAAAATTGAACAGTGGCATGGTATAATATAAAATATTTAACAATTGGTTATGCCAAAGGTGGCTTTATAAAAACAAATTAAATAAAAAAGTAAAGGTTTTATTATTTTTTTCTAATATTAGTGATTTTATAGTCTTTTTAAATCTAGTTAAAGTCGGGTTTGCTTGAATTTCAGGTGATATTGTGTTATATAATTTTATTCCCGTATAAAAGATAGACGTGAATTTTTTTGAGGTGTTACATTTAGGTAAATCTAATAGATCTAGTGATCTAGTATGTCTATTTTTCTGCTTCTGTTTTAGTAGGCTATTTTCCCGCCTAATGTTTGTGTATATGAAACATAAGCTATTATACTGTATACTCTCTTGTATGTTTAAAATTTTTGCCCTAGTAAAATACTCTTGGGTATGGTCTCTAAATGAGAAATTATAAATTGATCTAATTGCCCTTTTTTGTAGGATATGTATCCTATTTTTATTAGCTTTTGTTGTGTTGCCCCAGAATTGTATTCCATAAGAGAACACCGAATTAAATAATGCGTGGTATATTTCAATTAGAATATTTCTGGGTACCATTTTTCTACAATGGTAAAGCAATCCATTCACTCGGGCTAATTTTGAGCTGGTTATATTAACATGACTGTCCCAGGTTAAGTGTTTATCAAAGTATAGGCCTAGATATTTGTATTTATCTACTATTTTAATTTTTTCCTTATTAATTTCGATACCATTTAGTACCCTACTGACATCTCTACCCCTATTATGGAATATTATGCCTTCCGTCTTTTTTATATTAAGGAGAAGCCCATTATCTGTGATCCACTTAAATATCTTATCTAGGTAGTGGTTTGATTGATCTATTGCATTTATTGGGTTTGCGGATTTATATAAAAGGAGCGCGTCATCTGCGTACATGAACATGTGACCAGACGGTGCCTGTTTAATGAGGTCATTTATGAATAGATTAAATAAGAGTGGTGATATTATAGAGCCCTGCGGGACTCCCGATATTAATTGACCTCACAACACCGCTCTCGGGTGGGCTCGAACCACCAACCTTTTGAACAACAGCTGAGCGCGCTAACTATTGCGCCACGGAAGCCCAAAAATTAAATGATCGTCAGGTATTGTGGTAACTTTCGCTTTGTACGTTACATTTGAGATCCTACAACACCGCTCCCGGGTGGGCTCTAACCACCAACCTTTCGGTTAACAGCTGAACGCGCTAACCATAGCGCCACGCAAGCCCAATAATTAAATGTTCGTCAGAATTTGTGGAAAAACTCTTACTTTTTTCGTCACATCTGAGACCCCACAACACCTCTCTTGGGTGGGCTCGAACCACCAACCTTTCGGTTAACACCCGAACGCGCTAACCATTGCTCCACGGAAGTCCAAATATTAAATGGTCGTCAGGTATTGTGGAAAAACTTTGGCTTTATACGTTACATTTGAGATCCCACAACACCGCTTCCGGGTGGTCTCGAACCACCAACCTATTGGTTAACAGCCGAACGCGCAAACCATTGCGCCACGGAAGCTCAGAAATTAAATGGTTGTCACGTATTGTGGAAAAGTTTTGACTTTTTACGCTACATCTGAGATCCCACAACACCTCCCCCGGGTGGTCTCGAACCACCAACCTTTCGGTTAACAGCTGAACGCGCTAACCATTGCGCCACGGAATCCCAAAAATTAAATGTTCGTCAGGTTTTGTGTAAAAACTCTTACTTTTTTTCGTTACATCTGAGACCTCACAACACCGCTCCCGAGTGGGCTCGAACCACCAACCTATTGGTTAACAGCCGAACGCGCTAACCATTGAGCCACAAAAGCTCAGAAATTAAATGGTTGTCAGGTATTGTGAAAAAGTTATGACTTTTCACGCTACATCTGAGACCCCACAACACCTCTCTAGGGTGGGCTCGAACGACCAATCTTTCGGTTAACAGCTGAACGCGCTAACCATTGCGTCACGGAAGCCCAAAAATTAAATGGTCGTCAGGTATTGTGGAAAAACTCTTACTTTTTTCGTTATATCTGAGACCTCACAACACCGCTCTCGGGTGGGCTCGAACCACCAACCTTTTGAACAACAGCTGAGCGCGCTAACTATTGCGCCACGGAAGCCCAAAAATTAAATGATCGTCAGGTATTGTGGTAACTTTCGCTTTGTACGTTACATTTGAGATCCCACAACACCGCTCCCGGGTGGGCTCGAACCACCAACCTTTCGGTTAACAGCTGAACGCGCTAACCATAGCGCCACGCAAGCCCAATAATTAAATGTTCGTCAGAATTTGTGGAAAAACTCTTACTTTTTTCGTTACATCTGAGACCTCACAACACCGCTCACGGGTGGGCTCGAACCACCAACCTATTTGTTAACAGCCGAACGCGCTAACCATTAGCCACGGAAGCTCAGAAATTAAATGGTTGTCAGGTATTGTGAAAAAGTTATGACTTTTCACGCTACATCTGAGACCCCACAACACCTCTCTAGGTTGGGCTCGAACGACCAATCTTTCGGTTAACAGCTGACCGCGCTAACCATTGCGCCACGGAAGCCCAATAATTAAATGTTCGTCAGAATTTGTGGAAAAACTCTTACTTTTTTCGTTACATCTGAGACCCCACAACATCTCTCTTGGGTGGGCTCGAACCACCAACCTTTCGGTTAACAGCCGAACGCGCTAACCATTGCTCCACGGAAGCCCATAAATTAAATGTTCGTCAGGTTTTGTGTAAAAACTCCTACTTTTTTTCGTTACATCTGAGACCTCACAACACCGCTCCCGGGTGGGCTCGAACCACCAACCTATTGGTTAACAGCCGAACGCGCTAACCATTGAGCCACGAAAGCTCAGAAATTAAACGGTTGTCAGGTATTGTGAAAACGTTATGACTTTTCACGCTACATCTGAGACCCCACAACACCTCTCTAGGGTGGGCTCGAACGACCAATCTTTCGGTTAACAGCTGAACGCGCTAACCATTGCGCCACGGAAGCCCAATAATTAAATGTTCGTCAGAATTTGTGGAAAAACTCTTACTTTTTTCGTTACATCTGAGACCTCACAACACCGCTCTCGGGTGGGCTCGAACCACCAACCTTGTGAATAACAGCTGAGCGCGCTAACCATTGCCCCACGAAAGCCCAAAAATTAAATGGTCGTCAGGTATTGTGGAAAAACTTTGGCTTTGTACGCTACATCTGAGACCCCACAACACCTCTCTTGGGTGGGCTCGAACCACCAACCTTTCGGTTAACAGCCGAACGCGCTAACCATTGCTCCACGGAAGCCCAAAAATTAAATGGTCGTCAGGTATTGTGGAAAAACTTTGGCTTTATACGTTACATTTGAAATCCCACAACACCGCTCCCGGGTGGGCTCGAACCACCAACCTATTGGTTAACAGCCGAACGCGCTAAACATTGAGCCACGAAAGCTCAGAAATTAAATGGTTGTCACGTATTGTGGAAACGTTTTGACTTTTTACGCTACATCTGAGACCCCACAACACCTCTCTTGGGTGGGCTCGAACCACCAACCCTTCGGTTAACAGCCGAACGTGCTAACCATTGCGCCACGGAAGCCCAAAAATTAAATGGTCGTCACGTATTGTGGAAAAACTTTGGATTTATATGTTACATTTGAGATCCCACAACACCGCTTCCGGGTGGTCTCGAACCACCAACCTATTGGTTAACAGCCGAACGCGCAAACCATTGAGCCACGGAAGCTCAGAAATTAAATGGTTGTCACGTATTGTGGAAAAGTTTTGACTTTTTACGCTACATCTGAGACCCCACAACACCTCTCTTGCGTGGGCTCGAACCACCAACCTTTCGGTTAACAGCCGAACGTGCTAACTATTGCGCCACGGAAGCCCAAAAATTAAATGGTCGGCAGGTAATGTGGAAAAACTTTGGCTTTTTACGTCACATCTGAGACCTCACAACACCACTCCCGGATGGGCTCGAACCACCAACCTTTCGATTAACAGCCGAACGCGCTAACCATTGCGCCACGGAAGCCCAAAAATTAAATGGTCGTCAGGTATTGTGGAAAAACTTTCGCTTTTTACGTTACATTTGAGACCCCACAACACCGCTTCCGGGTGGTCTCGAACCACCAACCTATTGGTTAACAGCCGAACGCGCAAACCATTGAGCCACGGAAGCTCAGAAATTAAATGGTTGTCACGTATTGTGGAAAAGTTTTGACTTTTTTTCGTTACATCTGAGGCCTCACAACACCGCTCCCGGTTGGGCTCGAACCACCAACCTATTGCTTAACAGCCGAACGCACTAACCATTGAGCCACGAAAGCTCAGAAATTAAATGGTTGTCAGGTATTGTGAAAAAGTTATGACTTTTCACGCTACATCTGAGACCCCACAACACCTCTCTAGAGTGGGCTCGAACGACCAATATTTCGGTTAACAGCTGAACGCGCTAACCATTGCGCCACGGAAGCCCAAAAATTAAATGGTCGTCAGGTATTGTGGAAAAACTCTTACTTTATTCGTTACATCTGAGACCTCACAACACCGCTCTCGGGTGGGCTCGAACCACCAACCTTTTGAATAACAGCTGAGCGCGCTAACTATTGCGCCACGTAAGCCCAAAAATTAAATGATCGTCAGGTATTGTGGAAAAACTTTCGCTTTTTACGTCACATCTGAGACCCCACAACACCGCTTCCGGGTGGTCTCGAACCACCAACCTATTGGTTAACAGCCGAACGCGCTAACCATTGCGCCACGGAAGCCCAAAAATTAAATGGTCGTCAGGTATTGTGGAAAAACTTTCGCTTTTTACGTTACATTTGAGACCCCACAACACCGCTTCCGGGTGGTCTCGAACCACCAACCTATTGGTTAACAGCCGAACGCGCAAACCATTGAGCCACGGAAGCTCAGAAATTAAATGGTTGTCACGTATTGTGGAAATGTTTTGACTTTTTACGCTACATCTGAGACCCCACAACACCTCTCTTGCGTGGGCTCAAACCACCAACCTTTCGGATAACAGCCGAACGCGCTAACCATTGCTCCACGGAAGCCCAAAAATTAAATGGTCGTCAGGTATTGTGGAAAAACTTTGGCTTTATACGTTACATTTGAAATCCCACAACACCGCTCCCGGGTGGGCTCGAACCACCAACCTATTGGTTAACAGCCGAACGCGCTAAACATTGAGCCACGAAAGCTCAGAAATTAAATGGTTGTCACGTATTGTGGAAAAGTTTTGACTTTTTTTCGTTACATCTGAGGCCTCACAACACCGCTCCCGGTTGGGCTCGAACCACCAACCTATTGCTTAACAGCCGAACGCACTAACCATTGAGCCACGAAAGCTCAGAAATTAAATGGTTGTCAGGTATTGTGAAAAAGTTATGACTTTTCACGCTACATCTGAGACCCCACAACACCTCTCTAGAGTGGGCTCGAACGACCAATATTTCGGTTAACAGCTGAACGCGCTAACCATTGCGCCACGGAAGCCCAAAAATTAAATGGTCGTCAGGTATTGTGGAAAAACTCTTACCTTATTCGTTACATCTGAGACCTCACAACACCGCTCTCGGGTGGGCTCGAACCACCAACCTTTTGAATAACAGCTGAGCGCGCTAACTATTGCGCCACGTAAGCCCAAAAATTAAATGATCGTCAGGTATTGTGGTAACTTTGGCTTTGTACGTTACATTTGAGATCCCACAACACCGCTCCCGGGTAGGCTCGAACCACCAACCTATTGGTTAACAGCCGAACGCGCTAAACATTGAGCCACGAAAGCTCCGAAATTAAATGGTTGTCACGTATTGTGGAAAAGTTTTGACTTTTTACGCTACATCTGAGGCCCCACAACACCTCTCTTGGGTGGGCTCGAACCACCAACCTTTCGGTTAACAGCCGAAAGTGCTAACCATTGCGCCACGGAAGCCCAAAAATTAAATGGTCGGCAGGTAATGTGGAAAAACGTTCGCTTTTCACATTACAATTGAGACCCCACAACACCGCTCCCGGATGGGCTCGAACCACCAACCTTTCGATTAACAGCCGAACGCGCTAACCATTGCTCCACGGAAGCCCAAAAATTAAATGGTCGTCAGGTATTGTGGAAAAACTTTCGCTTTTTACGTTACATTTGAGACCCCACAACACCGCTTCCGGGTGGTCTCGAACCACCAACCTATTGGTTAACAGCCGAACGCGCTAAACATTGAGCCACGAAAGCTCAGAAATTAAATGGTTGTCACGTTTTGTGGAAAAGTTTTGACTTTTTACGCTACATCTGAGACCCCACAACACCTCTCTAGGGTGGGCTCGAACGACCAATCTTTCGGTTAACAGCTAACCGCGCTAACCATTGCGCCACGGAAGCCCAAAAATTAAATGTTCGTCAGGTTTTGTGGAAAAACTCTTACTTTTTTCGTTACATCTGAGACCTCACAACACCGCTCCCGGGTGGTCTCGAACCACCAACCTTTCGGTTAACAGCCGAACGCGCCAACCATTGCGCCACGGAAGCCCAAAAATTAAATGGTCGTCAGGTATTGTGGAAAAACTTTGGCTTATACGTTGCATTTGAGATCCCACAACACCGCTTCCGGGTGGTCTCGAACCACCAACCTATTGGTAACAGCCGAACGCGCAAACTATTGAGCCACGAAAGCCCAAAAATTAAATGGTCGTCAGGTATTGTGGAAAAACTTTGGCTTTATACGTTACATTTGAGATCCCACAACACCGCTCCCGGGTGGGCTCGAACCACCAACCTATTGGTTAACAGCCGAACGTGCTAAACATTGAGCCACGAAAGCTCAGAAATTAAATGGTTGTCACGTATTGTGGAAAAGTTTTGACTTTTTACGCTACATCTGAGACCCCACAACACCTCTCTTGGGTGGGCTCGAACCACCAACCTTTCGGTTAACAGCCGAACGCGCTAACCATTGCTCCACGGAAGCCCAAAAATTAAATGGTCGTCAGGTATTGTGGAAAAACTTTGGCTTTATACGTTACATTTGAGATCCCACAACACCGCTCCCGGGTGGGCTCGAACCACCAACCTATTGGTTAACAGCCGAACGCGCTAAACATTGAGCCACGAAAGCTCAAAAATTAAATGGTTGTCACGTTTTCTGGAAAAGTTTAGACTTTTTACGCTACATATGAGACCTAACAAAGCCTCTCCCGGTCGGGCTCGAACCACCAACCTATTGGTTAACTGCCGAACGCGATAAACATTGAGCCACGAAAGCTCAGAAATTAAATGATTGTCACGTATTGTGGAAAAGTTTTGACTTTTTACGCTACATCTGAGACCCCACAACACCTCTCTTGGGTGGGCTCGAACCACCAACCTTTCGGTTAACAGCCGAACGCGCTAACCATTGCTCCACGGAAGCCCAAAAATTAAATGGTCGTCAGGTATTGTGGAAAAACTTTGGCTTTATACGTTACATTTGAGATCCCACAACACCGCTCCCGGGTGGGCTCGAACCACCAACCTATTGGTTAACAGCCGAAAGCGCTAAACATTGAGCCACGAAAGCTCAGAAATTAAATGGTTGTCACGTATTGTGGAAAAGTTATGACTTTTTACGCTACATCTGAGACCCCACAACACCTCTCCCGGGTGGTCTCGAACCACCAACCTTTCGGTTAACAGCTGAACGCGCTAACCATTGCGCCCCGGGAAGCCCAAAAAAATTAAATGTTCGTCAGGTTTTGTGGAAAAACTCTTACTTTTTTCGTTACATCTGAGACCACACAACACCGCTCCCGGGTGGTCTCGAACCACCAACCTTTCGGTTAACAGCCGAACGCGCTAACCATTGCGCCACGGAAGCCCAAAAATTAAATGGTCGTCAGGTATTGTGGAAAAACTTTGGCTTATACGTTGCATTTGAGATCCCACAACACCGCTTCCGGGTGGTCTCGAACCACCAACCTATTGGTTAACAGCCGAACGCGCAAACCATTGAGCCACGGAAGCTCAGAAATTAAATGGTTGTCACGTATTGTGGAAAAGTTTTGACTTTTTACGCTACAGCTGAGACCCCACAACACCTCCCTTGGGTGGGCTCGAACCACCAACCTTTCGGTTAACAGCCGAACGCGCTAACCATTGCTCCACGAAAGCCCAAAAATTAAATGGTCGTCAGGTATTGTGGAAAAACTTTGGCTTTATACGTTACATTTGAGATCCCACAACACCGCTCCCGGGTGGGCTCGAACCACCAACCTATTGGTTAACAGCCGAACGCGCTAAACATTGAGCCACGAAAGCTCAGAAATTAAATGGTTGTCACGTATTGTGGAAAAGTTTTGACTTTTTACGCTACATCTGAGACCCCACAACACCTCTCCCGGGTGCTCTCGAACCACCAACCTTTCGGTTAACAGCTGAACGCGCTAACCATTGCGCCACGAAAGCCCAAAAATTAAATGGTCGTCAGGTATTGTGGAAAAACTTTGGCTTTATACGTTACATTTGAGATCCCACAACACCGCTCCCGGGTGGGCTCGAACCACCAACCTATTGGTTAACAGCCGAACGTGCTAAACATTGAGCCACGAAAGCTCAGAAATTAAATGGTTGTCACGTATTGTGGAAAAGTTTTGACTTTTTACGCTACATCTGAGACCCCACAACACCTCTCTTGGGTGGGCTCGAACCACCAACCTTTCGGTTAACAGCCGAACGCGCTAACCATTGCTCCACGGAAGCCCAAAAATTAAATGGTCGTCAGGTATTGTGGAAAAACTTTGGCTTTATACGTTACATTTGAGATCCCACAACACCGCTCCCGGGTGGGCTCGAACCACCAACCTATTGGTTAACAGCCGAACGCGCTAAACATTGAGCCACGAAAGCTCAAAAATTAAATGGTTGTCACGTTTTCTGGAAAAGTTTAGACTTTTTACGCTACATATGAGACCTAACAAAGCCTCTCCCGGTCGGGCTCGAACCACCAACCTATTGGTTAACTGCCGAACGCGATAAACATTGAGCCACGAAAGCTCAGAAATTAAATGATTGTCACGTATTGTGGAAAAGTTTTGACTTTTTACGCTACATCTGAGACCCCACAACACCTCTCTTGGGTGGGCTCGAACCACCAACCTTTCGGTTAACAGCCGAACGCGCTAACCATTGCTCCACGGAAGCCCAAAAATTAAATGGTCGTCAGGTATTGTGGAAAAACTTTGGCTTTATACGTTACATTTGAGATCCCACAACACCGCTCCCGGGTGGGCTCGAACCACCAACCTATTGGTTAACAGCCGAAAGCGCTAAACATTGAGCCACGAAAGCTCAGAAATTAAATGGTTGTCACGTATTGTGGAAAAGTTATGACTTTTTACGCTACATCTGAGACCCCACAACACCTCTCCCGGGTGGTCTCGAACCACCAACCTTTCGGTTAACAGCTGAACGCGCTAACCATTGCGCCCCGGGAAGCCCAAAAAAATTAAATGTTCGTCAGGTTTTGTGGAAAAACTCTTACTTTTTTCGTTACATCTGAGACCACACAACACCGCTCCCGGGTGGTCTCGAACCACCAACCTTTCGGTTAACAGCCGAACGCGCTAACCATTGCGCCACGGAAGCCCAAAAATTAAATGGTCGTCAGGTATTGTGGAAAAACTTTGGCTTATACGTTGCATTTGAGATCCCACAACACCGCTTCCGGGTGGTCTCGAACCACCAACCTATTGGTTAACAGCCGAACGCGCAAACCATTGAGCCACGGAAGCTCAGAAATTAAATGGTTGTCACGTATTGTGGAAAAGTTTTGACTTTTTACGCTACAGCTGAGACCCCACAACACCTCCCTTGGGTGGGCTCGAACCACCAACCTTTCGGTTAACAGCCGAACGCGCTAACCATTGCTCCACGAAAGCCCAAAAATTAAATGGTCGTCAGGTATTGTGGAAAAACTTTGGCTTTATACGTTACATTTGAGATCCCACAACACCGCTCCCGGGTGGGCTCGAACCACCAACCTATTGGTTAACAGCCGAACGCGCTAAACATTGAGCCACGAAAGCTCAGAAATTAAATGGTTGTCACGTATTGTGGAAAAGTTTTGACTTTTTACGCTACATCTGAGACCCCACAACACCTCTCCCGGGTGCTCTCGAACCACCAACCTTTCGGTTAACAGCTGAACGCGCTAACCATTGCGCCACGGAAGCCCAAAAATTAAATGTTCGTCAGGTTTTGTGGAAAAACTCTTACTTTTTTCGTTACATCTGAGACCTCACAACACCGCTCCCGGGTGGTCTCGAACCACCAACCTTTCGGTTAACAGCCGAACGCGCCAACCATTGCGCCACGGAAGCCCAAAAATTAAATGGTCGTCAGGTATTGTGGAAAAACTTTGGCTTATACGTTGCATTTGAGATCCCACAACACCGCTTCCGGGTGGTCTCGAACCACCAACCTATTAATAACAGCCGAACGCGCAAACTATTGAGCCACGAAAGCCCAAAAATTAAATGGTCGTCAGGTATTGTGGAAAAACTTTGGCTTTATACGTTACATTTGAGATCCCACAACACCGCTCCCGGGTGGGCTCGAACCACCAACCTATTGGTTAACAGCCGAACGTGCTAAACATTGAGCCACGAAAGCTCAGAAATTAAATGGTTGTCACGTATTGTGGAAAAGTTTTGACTTTTTACGCTACATCTGAGACCCCACAACACCTCTCTTGGGTGGGCTCGAACCACCAACCTTTCGGTTAACAGCCGAACGCGCTAACCATTGCTCCACGGAAGCCCAAAAATTAAATGGTCGTCAGGTATTGTGGAAAAACTTTGGCTTTATACGTTACATTTGAGATCCCACAACACCGCTCCCGGGTGGGCTCGAACCACCAACCTATTGGTTAACAGCCGAACGCGCTAAACATTGAGCCACGAAAGCTCAAAAATTAAATGGTTGTCACGTTTTCTGGAAAAGTTTAGACTTTTTACGCTACATATGAGACCTAACAAAGCCTCTCCCGGTCGGGCTCGAACCACCAACCTATTGGTTAACTGCCGAACGCGATAAACATTGAGCCACGAAAGCTCAGAAATTAAATGATTGTCACGTATTGTGGAAAAGTTTTGACTTTTTACGCTACATCTGAGACCCCACAACACCTCTCTTGGGTGGGCTCGAACCACCAACCTTTCGGTTAACCGCCGAACGCGCTAACCATTGCTCCACGGAAGCCCAAAAATTAAATGGTCGTCAGGTATTGTGGAAAAACTTTGGCTTTATACGTTACATTTGAGATCCCACAACACCGCTCCCGGGTGGGCTCGAACCACCAACCTATTGGTTAACAGCCGAACGCGCTAAACATTGAGCCACGAAAGCTCAGAAATTAAATGGTTGTCACGTATTGTGGAAAAGTTTTGACTTTTTACGCTACATCTGAGACCCCACAACACCTCTCCCGGGTGGTCTCGAACCACCAACCTTTCGGTTAACAGCTGAACGCGCTAACCATTGCGCCACGGAAGCCCAAAAATTAAATGTTCGTCAGGTTTTGTGGGAAAACTCTTACTTTTTTCGTTACATCTGAGACCTCACAACACCGCTCCCGGGTGGTCTCGAACCACCAACCTTTCGGTTAACAGCCGAACGCGCTAACCATTGCGCCACGGAAGCCCAAAAATTAAATGGTCGTCAGGTATTGTGGAAAAACTTTGGCTTTATACGTTACATTTGAGATCCCACAACACCGCTCCCGGGTGGGCTCGAACCACCAACCTATTGGTTAACAGCCGAACGCGCTAAACATTGAGCCACGAAAGCTCAGAAATTAAATGGTTGTCACGTATTGTGGAAAAGTTTTGACTTTTTACGCTACATCTGAGACCCCACAACACCTCTCTTGGGTGGGCTCGAACCACCAACCTTTCGGTTAACAGCCGAACGCGCTAACCATTGCTCCACGGAAGCCCAAAAATTAAATGGTCGTCAGGTATTGTGGAAAAACTTTGGCTTTATACGTTACATTTGAGATCCCACAACACCGCTCCCGGGTGGGCTCGAACCACCAACCTATTGGTTAACAGCCGAACGCGCTAAACATTGAGCCACGAAAGCTCAGAAATTAAATGGTTGTCACGTTTTCTGGAAAAGTTTAGACTTTTTACGCTACATATGAGACCCCACAAAACCTCTCCCGGTCGGGCTCGAACCACCAACCTATTGGTTAACAGCCGAACGCGCTAAACATTGAGCCACGAAAGCTCAGAAATTAAATGGTTGTCACGTATTGTGGAAAAGTTTTGACTTTTTACGCTACATATGAGACCCCACAACACCTCTCTTGGGTGGGCTCGAACCACCAACCTTTCGGTTAACAGCCGAACGCGCTAACCATTGCTCCACGGAAGCCCAAAAATTAAATGGTCGTCAGGTATTGTGGAAAAACTTTGGCTTTAAATGGTTGTCACGTTTTCTGGAAAAGTTTAGACTTTTTACGCTACACATGAGACCCCACAAAACCTCTCCCGGTCGGGCTCGAACCACCAACCTATTGGTTAACAGCCGAACGCGCTAAACATTGAGCCACGAAAGCTCAGAAATTAAATGGTTGTCACGTATTGTGGAAAAGTTTTGACTACTTACGCTACATCTGAGACCCCACAACACCTCTCTTGGGTGGGCTCGAACCACCAACCTTTCGGTTAACAGCCGAACGCGCTAACCATTGCTCCACGGAAGCCCAAAAATAAAATGGTCGTCAGGTATTGTGGAAAAACTTTGGCTTTATACGTTACATTTGAGATCCCACAACACCGCTCCCGGGTGGGCTCGAACCACCAACCTATTGGTTAACAGCCGAACGCGCTAAACATTGAGCCACGAAAGCTCAGAAATTAAATGGTTGTCACGTATTGTGGAAAAGTTTTGACTTTTTACGCTACATCTGAGACCCCACAACACCTCTCCCGGGTGGTCTCGAACCACCAACCTTTCGGTTAACAGCTGAACGCGCTAACCATTGCGCCACGGAAGCCCAAAAATTAAATGTTCGTCAGGTTTTGTGGGAAAACTCTTACTTTTTTCGTTACATCTGAGACCTCACAACACCGCTCCCGGGTGGTCTCGAACCACCAACCTTTCGGTTAACAGCCGAACGCGCTAACCATTGCGCCACGGAAGCCCAAAAATTAAATGGTCGTCAGGTATTGTGGAAAAACTTTGGCTTTATACGTTACATTTGAGATCCCACAACACCGCTCCCGGGTGGGCTCGAACCACCAACCTATTGGTTAACAGCCGAACGCGCTAAACATTGAGCCACGAAAGCTCAGAAATTAAATGGTTGTCACGTATTGTGGAAAAGTTTTGACTTTTTACGCTACATCTGAGACCCCACAACACCTCTCTTGGGTGGGCTCGAACCACCAACCTTTCGGTTAACAGCCGAACGCGCTAACCATTGCTCCACGGAAGCCCAAAAATTAAATGGTCGTCAGGTATTGTGGAAAAACTTTGGCTTTATACGTTACATTTGAGATCCCACAACACCGCTCCCGGGTGGGCTCGAACCACCAACCTATTGGTTAACAGCCGAACGCGCTAAACATTGAGCCACGAAAGCTCAGAAATTAAATGGTTGTCACGTTTTCTGGAAAAGTTTAGACTTTTTACGCTACATATGAGACCCCACAAAACCTCTCCCGGTCGGGCTCGAACCACCAACCTATTGGTTAACAGCCGAACGCGCTAAACATTGAGCCACGAAAGCTCAGAAATTAAATGGTTGTCACGTATTGTGGAAAAGTTTTGACTTTTTACGCTACATATGAGACCCCACAACACCTCTCTTGGGTGGGCTCGAACCACCAACCTTTCGGTTAACAGCCGAACGCGCTAAACATTGCTCCACGGAAGCCCAAAAATTAAATGGTCGTCAGGTATTGTGGAAAAACTTTGGCTTTAAATGGTTGTCACGTTTTCTGGAAAAGTTTAGACTTTTTACGCTACACATGAGACCCCACAAAACCTCTCCCGGTCGGGCTCGAACCACCAACCTATTGGTTAACAGCCGAACGCGCTAAACATTGAGCCACGAAAGCTCAGAAATTAAATGGTTGTCACGTATTGTGGAAAAGTTTTGACTACTTACGCTACATCTGAGACCCCACAACACCTCTCTTGGGTGGGCTCGAACCACCAACCTTTCGGTTAACAGCCGAACGCGCTAACCATTGCTCCACGGAAGCCCAAAAATTAAATGGTCGTCAGGTATTGTGGAAAAACTTTGGCTTTATACGTTACATTTGAGATCCCACAACACCGCTCCCGGGTGGGCTCGAACCACCAACCTATTGGTTAACAGCCGAACGCGCTAAACATTGAGCCACGAAAGCTCAGAAATTAAATGGTTGTCACGTTTTCTGGAAAAGTTTAGACTTTTTACGCTACATATGAGACCCCACAAAGCCTCTCCCGGTCGGGCTCGAACCACCAACCTATTGGTTAACTGCCGAACGCGCTAAACATTGAGCCACGAAAGCTCAGAAATTAAATGATTGTCACGTATTGTGGAAAAGTTTTGACTTTTTACGCTACATATGAGACCCCACAACACCTCTCTTGGGTGGGCTCGAACCACCAACCTTTCGGTTAACAGCCGAACGCGCTAACCATTGCTCCACGGAAGCCCAAAAATTAAATGGTCGTCAGGTATTGTGGAAAAACTTTGGCTTTATACGTTACATTTGAGATTCCACAACACCGCTCCCGGGTGGGCTCGAACCACCAACCTATTGGTTAACAGCCGAACGCGCTAAACATTGAGCCACGAAAGCTCAGAAATTAAATGGTTGTCACGTTTTCTGGAAAAGTTTAGACTTTTTACGCTACACATGAGACCCCACAAAACCTCTCCTGGTCGGGCTCGAACCACCAACCTATTGGTTAACAGCCGAACGCGCTAAACATTGAGCCACGAAAGCTCAGAAACTAAATGGTTGTCACGTATTGTGGAAAAGTTTTGACTTTTTACGCTACATCTGAGACCCCACAACACCTCTCCCGGGTGGTCTCGAACCACCAACCTTTCGGTTAACAGCTGAACGCGCTAACCATTAAGCCACGGAAGCCCAAAAATTAAATGTTCGTCAGGTTTTGTGGGAAAACTCTTACTTTTTTCGTAACATCTGAGACCTCACAACACCGCTCCCGGGTGGTCTCGAACCACCAACCTTTCGGTTAACAGCCGAACGCGCTAACCATTGCGCCACGGAAGCCCAAAAATTAAATGGTCGTCAGGTATTGTGGAAAAACTTTGGCTTTATACGTTACATTTGAGATCCCACAACACCGCTCCCGGGTGGGCTCGAACCACCAACCTATTGGTTAACAGCCGAACGCGCTAAACATTGAGCCACGAAAGCTCAGAAATTAAATGGTTGTCACGTATTGTGGAAAAGTTTTGACTTTTTACGCTACATCTGAGACCCCACAACACCTCTCTTGGGTGGGCTCGAACCACCAACCTTTCGGTTAACAGCCGAACGCGCTAACCATTGCTCCACGAAAGCCCAAAAATTAAATGGTCGTCAGGTATTGTGGAAAAACTTTGGCTTTATACGTTACATTTGAGATCCCACAACACCGCTCCCGGGTGGGCTCGAACCACCAACCTATTGGTTAACAGCCGAACGCGCTAAACATTGAGCCACGAAAGCTCAGAAATTAAATGGTTGTCACGTATTGTGGAAAAGTTTTGACTTTTTACGCTACATCTGAGACCCCACAACACCTCTCCCGGGTGGTCTCGAACCACCAACCTTTCGGTTAACAGCTGAACGCGCTAACCATTGCGCCACGGAAGCCCAAAAATTAAATGTTCGTCAGGTTTTGTGGAAAAACTCTTACTTTTTTCGTTACATCTGAGACCTCACAACACCGCTCCCGGGTGGTCTCGAACCACCAACCTTTCGGTTAACAGCCGAACGCGCTAACCATTGCGCCACGGAAGCCCAAAAATTAAATGGTCGTCAGGTATTGTGGAAAAACTTTGGCTTATACGTTGCATTTGAGATCCCACAACACCGCTTCCGGGTGGTCTCGAACCACCAACCTATTGGTTAACAGCCGAACGCGCAAACTATTGAGCCACGAAAGCCCAAAAATTAAATGGTCGTCAGGTATTGTGGAAAAACTTTGGCTTTATACGTTACATTTGAGATCCCACAACACCGCTCCCGGGTGGGCTCGAACCACCAACCTATTGGTTAACAGCCGAACGCGCTAATCATTGAGCCACGAAAGCTCAGAATTTAAATGGTTGTCACGTATTGTGGAAAAGTTTTGACTTTTTACGCTACATCTGAGACCCCACAACACCTCTCTTGGGTGGGCTCGAACCACCAACCTTTCGGTTAACAGCCGAACGCGCTAACCATTGCTCCACGGAAGCCCAAAAATTAAATGGTCGTCAGGTATTGTGGAAAAACTTTGGCTTTATACGTTACATTTGAGATCCCACAACACCGCTCCCGGGTGGGCTCGAACCACCAACCTATTGGTTAACAGCCGAACGCGCTAAACATTGAGCCACGAAAGCTCAGAAATTAAATGGTTGTCACGTATTGTGGAAAAGTTTTGACTTTTTACGCTACATCTGAGACCCCACAACACCTCTCCCGGGTGGTCTCGAACCACCAACCTTTCGGTTAACAGCTGAACGCGCTAACCATTGCGCCACGGAAGCCCAAAAATTAAATGTTCGTCAGGCTTTGTGGAAAAACTCTTACTTTTTTCGTTACATCTGAGACCTCACAACACCGCTCCCGGGTGGTCTCGAACCACCAACCTTTCGGTTAACAGCCGAACGCGCTAACCTTTGCGCCACGGAAGCCCAAAAATTAAATGGTCGTCAGGTATTGTGGAAAAACTTTGGCTTAAACGTTGCATTTGAGATCCCACAACACCGCTTCCGGGTGGTCTCGAACCACCAACCTATTGGTTAACAGCCGAACGCGCAAACCATTGAGCCACGGAAGCTCAGAAATTAAATGGTTGTCACGTATTGTGGAAAAGTTTTGACTTTTTACGCTACAGCTGAGACCCCATAACACCTCCCTTGGGTGGGCTCGAACCACCAACCTTTCGGTTAACAGCCGAACGCGCTAACCATTGCTCCACGAAAGCCCAAAAATTAAATGGTCGTCAGGTATTGTGGAAAAACATTGGCTTTATACGTTACATTTGAGATCCCACAACACCGCTCCCGGGTGGGCTCGAACCACCAACCTATTGGTTAACAGCCGAACGCGCTAAACATTGAGCTACGAAAGCTCAGAAATTAAATGGTTGTCACGTATTGTGGAAAAGTTTTGACTTTTTACGCTACATCTGAGACCCCACAACACCTCTCCCGGGTGGTCTCGAACCACCAACCTTTCGGTTAACAGCTGAACGCGCTAACCATTGCGCCACGGAAGCCCAAAAATTAAATGTTCGTCAGGTTTTGTGGAAAAACTCTTACTTTTTTCGTTACATCTGAGACCTCACAACACCGCTCCCGGGTGGTCTCGAACCACCAACCTTTCGGTTAACAGCCGAACGCGCTAACCATTGCGCCACGGAAGCCCAAAAATTAAATGGTCGTCAGGTATTGTGGAAAAACTTTGGCTTATACGTTGCATTTGAGATCCCACAACACCGCTTCCGGGTGGTCTCGAACCACCAACCTATTGGTTAACAGCCGAACGCGCAAACTATTGAGCCACGAAAGCCCAAAAATTAAATGGTCGTCAGGTATTGTGGAAAAACTTTGGCTTTATACGTTACATTTGAGATCCCACAACACCGCTCCCGGGTGGGCTCGAACCACCAACCTATTGGTTAACAGCCGAACGCGCTAATCATTGAGCCACGAAAGCTCAGAATTTAAATGGTTGTCACGTATTGTGGAAAAGTTTTGACTTTTTACGCTACATCTGAGACCCCACAACACCTCTCTTGGGTGGGCTCGAACCACCAACCTTTCGGTTAACAGCCGAACGCGCTAACCATTGCTCCACGGAAGCCCAAAAATTAAATGGTCGTCAGGTATTGTGGAAAAACTTTGGCTTTATACGTTACATTTGAGATCCCACAACACCGCTCCCGGGTGGGCTCGAACCACCAACCTATTGGTTAACAGCCGAACGCGCTAAACATTGAGCCACGAAAGCTCAGAAATTAAATGGTTGTCACGTATTGTGGAAAAGTCTTGACTTTTTACGCTACATCTGAGACCCCACAACACCTCTCCCGGGTGGTCTCGAACCACCAACCTTTCGGTTAACAGCTGAACGCGCTAACCATTGCGCCACGGAAGCCCAAAAATTAAATGTTCGTCAGGCTTTGTGGAAAAACTCTTACTTTTTTCGTTACATCTGAGACCTCACAACACCGCTCCCGGGTGGTCTCGAACCACCAACCTTTCGGTTAACAGCCGAACGCGCTAACCTTTGCGCCACGGAAGCCCAAAAATAAAATGGTCGTCAGGTATTGTGGAAAAACTTTGGCTTAAACGTTGCATTTGAGATCCCACAACACCGCTTCCGGGTGGTCTCGAACCACCAACCTATTGGTTAACAGCCGAACGCGCAAACCATTGAGCCACGGAAGCTCAGAAATTAAATGGTTGTCACGTATTGTGGAAAAGTTTTGACTTTTTACGCTACAGCTGAGACCCCATAACACCTCCCTTGGGTGGGCTCGAACCACCAACCTTTCGGTTAACAGCCGAATGCGCTAACCATTGCTCCACGAAAGCCCAAAAATTAAATGGTCGTCAGGTATTGTGGAAAAACATTGGCTTTATACGTTACATTTGAGATCCCACAACACCGCTCCCGGGTGGGCTCGAACCACCAACCTATTGGTTAACAGCCGAACGCGCTAAACATTGAGCTACGAAAGCTCAGAAATTAAATGGTTGTCACGTATTGTGGAAAAGTTTTGACTTTTTACGCTACATCTGAGACCCCACAACACCTCTCCCGGGTGGTCTCGAACCATCAACCTTTCGGTTAACAGCTGAACGCGCTAACCATTGCGCCACGGAAGCCCAAAAATTAAATGTTCGTCAGGTTTTGTGGAAAAACTCTTACTTTTTTCGTTACATCTGAGACCTCACAACACCGCTCCCGGGTGGTCTCGAACCACCAACCTTTCGGTTAACAGCCGAACGCGCTAACCATTGCGCCACGGAAGCCCAAAAATTAAATGGTCGTCAGGTATTGTGGAAAAACTTTGGCTTATACGTTGCATTTGAGATCCCACAACACCGCTTCCGGGTGGTCTCGAACCACCAACCTATTGGTTAATAGCCGAACGCGCAAACTATTGAGCCACGAAAGCCCAAAAATTAAATGGTCGTCAGTTATTGTGGAAAAACTTTGGCTTTATACGTTACATTTGAGATCCCACAACACCGCTCCCGGGTGGGCTCGAACCACCAACCTATTGGTTAACAGCCGAACGCGCTAAACATTGAGCCACGAAAGCTCAGAAATTAAATGGTTGTCACGTATTGTGGAAAAGTTTTGACTTTTTACGCTACATCTGAGACCCCACAACACCTCTCTTGGGTGGGCTCGAACCACCAACCTTTCGGTTAACAGCCGAACGCGCTAACCGTTGCTCCACGGAAGCCCAAAAATTAAATGGTCGTCAGGCATTGTGGAAAAACTTTGGCTTTATACGTTACATTTGAGATCCCACAACACCGCTCCCGGGTGGGCTCGAACCACCAACCTATTGGTTAACAGCCGAACGCGCTAAACATTGAGCCACGAAAGCTCAGAAATTAAATGGTTGTCACGTTTTCTGGAAAAGTTTAGACTTTTTACGCTACATATGAGACCCCACAAAACCTCTCCCGGTCGGGCTCGAACCACCAACCTATTGGTTAACAGCCGAACGCGCTAAACATTGAGCCACGAAAGCTCAGAAATTAAATGGTTGTCACGTTTTCTGGAAAAGTTTAGACTTTTTACGCTACATATGAGACCCCACAAAACCTCTCCCGGTCGGGCTCGAACCACCAACCTATTGGTTAACAGCCGAACGCGCTAAACATTGAGCCACGAAAGCTCAGAATTTAAATGGTTGTCACGTATTGTGGAAAAGTTTTGACTTTTTACGCTACATATGAGACCCCACAACACCTCTCTTGGGTGGGCTCGAACCACCAACCTTTCGGTTAACAGCCGAACGCGCTAACAATTGCTCCACGGAAGCCCAAAAATTAAATGGTCGTCAGGTATTGTGGAAAACTTTGGCTTCAAATGGTTGTCACGTTTTCTGGAAAAGTTTAGACTTTTTACGCTACACATGAGACCCCACAAAACCTCTCCCGGTCGGGCTCGAACCACCAACCTATTGGTTAACAGCCGAACGCGCTAACCATTGCGCCACGGAAGCCCAAAAATTAAATGTTCGTCAGGTTTTGTGGAAAAACTCTTACTTTTTTCGTTACATCTGAGACCTCACAACACCGCTCCCAGGTGGTCTCGAACCACCAACCTTTCGGTTAACAGCCGAACGCGCTAATCATTGCGCCACGGAAGCCCAAAAATTAAATGGTCGTCAGGTATTGTGGAAAAACTATGGCTTATACGTTGCATTTGAGATCCCACAACACCGCTCTTAGGTTGTCTCGAACCACCAACCTTTTGTTTAACAGCCGAACGCGCAAACTATTGAGCCACGGAAGCTCAGAAATTAAATGGTTGTCAGGTATTGTGAAAAAGTTAAGCTGAATTCGGTCAAAGGTTTGTCCAGAAAAAAATGCATTCAAAAGTGTACCGAAAAAATCGCATGTTTGTTTCTTCAAGATACAAAATCCGTGAGTACGATTTCTTATTGAAAATTGAATTTTAACTGTTTTTTGAATGAATATCGTTATGTTTGCTTGAATTAAAGCAAAAGGTACAAAAATAATGGTTTCAGTGGTTATATTTGAAAATAGTGAAGAAATACTCAAAATGTGTTTCTCTGGCCGAGAAACGTCGATTTTGAAAATATTATTAAAAATCGAGGTACATTTTTATTTATTGTTCAATCGAGATGAAATCACTTTTAATGAGTGTTTTATAGGGAATTAAGCTGAATTCGGTCAAATATTTGTCCAGAAAAAAATGCATTCAAAAGTGTTCCGAAAAAATCGCATGTTTTTTTTCTTCAAGATACAAAATCCGTGAGTACGATTTCTTATTGAAAATTGAATTTTAACAGTTTTTTGAATGAATATCGTTATATTTGCTTGAATTAAAGCAAAAAGTACAAAAATAATGGTTTCAGAGGTTATATTTGAAAATAGTGAAGAAATACTCAAAATGTGTTTCTCTGGCCGAGAAACGTCGATTTTGAAAATATTATTAAAAATCGAGGTACATTTTTATTTATTGTTCAATCGAGATGAAATCCCTCTTAATGAGTGTTTTATAGGGAGTTAAGCTGATTTCGGTCAAACATTAGTCCAGAAAAAAATGCATTCAAAAAAGTACCGAAAAAATCGCATGTTTTTTTTTCTTCAAGATACAAAATTCGTCACAACGATTTCTTATTGAAAATTTAATTTTAACAGTTTTTTGAATGAATATCGTTACATTTGCTTGAATTAAAGCAAAAATTACAAAAATAATGGTTTCAGTGGTTATATTTGAAAATAGTGAAGAAATACTCAAAATGTGTTTCTCTGGCCGAGAAACGTCGATTTTGAAAATATTATTAAAAATCGAGGTACATTTTTGTTTATTGTTCAATCGAGATGAAATCACTTTTAATGAGTGTTTTATAGGCAATTAAGCTGAATTCGGTCAAACGTTTGTCCAGAAAAAAATGCATTCAAAAGTGTACCGAAAAAATCGCATGTTTTTTTCTTCAAGATACAAAATCCGTGAGTACGATTTCTTATTGAAAATTGAATTTTATCAGTTTTTTGAATGAATATCGTTATGTTTGCTTGAATTAAAGCAAAAGGTACAAAAATAATGGTTTCAGTGGTTATATTTGAAAATAGTGAAGAAATACTCAAAATGTGTTTCTCTGGCCGAGAAACGTCGATTTTGAAAATATTATTAAAAATCGAGGTACATTTTTATTTATTGTTCAATCGAGATGAAATCACTTTTAATGAGTGTTTTATAGGGAATTAAGCTGAATTCGGTCAAATATTTGTCCAGAAAAAAATGCATTCAAAAGTGTACCGAAAAAATCGCATGTTTTTTTTCTTCAAGATACAAAATCCGTGAGTACGATTTCTTATTGAAAATTGAATTTTAACAGTTTTTTGAATGAATATCGTTATATTAGCTTGAATTAAAACAAAAAGTACAAAAATAATGGTTTCAGAGGTTTTATTTGAAAATAGTGAAGAAATACTCAAAATGGGTTTCTCTGGCCGAGAAACATCGATTTTGAAAATATTATTGAAAATCGAGGTAAATTTTTATTTATTGTTCAATCGAGATGAAATCCCTCTTAATGAGTGTTTTATAGGGAATTAAGCTGATTTCGGTCAAACATTAGTCCAGAAAAAAATGCATTCAAAAAAGTACCGAAAAAATCGCATGTTTTTTTTTCTTCAAGATACAAAATTCGTCACAACGATTTCTTATTGAAAATTTAATTTTAACAGTTTTTTGAATGAATATCGTTACATTTGCTTGAATTAAAGCAAAAATTACAAAAATAATGGTTTCAGTGGTTATATTTGAAAATAGTGAAGAAATACTCAAAATGCGTTTCTCTGGCCGAGAAACGTCGATTTTGAAAATATTATTAAAAATCGAGGTACATTTTTGTTTATTGTTCAATCGAGATGAAATCACTTTTAATGAGTGTTTTATAGGGAACTAAGCTGAATTCGGTCAAACTTTGTCCAGAAAAAATGCATTCAAAAGTATACCGAAAAAATCGCATGTTTTTTTCTTCATGATACAAAATCCGTGAGTACGATTTCTTATTGAATATTGAATTTTAACAGTTTTTTGAATGAATATCGTTATATTTGCTTGAATTAAAGCAAAAAGTACAAAATAATGGTTTCAGTGGTTATATATAAAAATAGTGAAGAAATACTCAAAATGTGTTTCTCTGGCCGAGAAACGTCGATTTTGAAAATATTATTAAAAATCGAGGTACATTTTTATTTTTTGTTCAATCGAGATGAAATCACTTTTAATGAGTGTTTTATAGAGAATTAAGCAGAATTCGGTCAAATATTTGTCCAGAAAAAAATGCATTCAAAAAAGTACCGAAAAAATCGCATGTTTTTTTTTCTTCAAGATACAAAATTCGTCACAACGATTTCTTATTGAAAATTTAATTTTAACAGTTTTTTGAATGAATATCGTTACATTTGCTTGAATTAAAGCAAAAATTACAAAAATAATGGTCTCAGTGGTTATATTTGAAAATAGTGAAGAAATACTCAAAATGCGTTTCTCTGGCCGAGAAACGTCGATTTTGAAAATATTATTAAAAATCGAGGTACATTTTTGTTTATTGTTCAATCGAGATGAAATCACTTTTAATGAGTGTTTTATAGGGAACTAAGCTGAATTCGGTCAAACTTTGTCCAGAAAAAATGCATTCAAAAGTATACCGAAAAAATCGCATGTTTTTTTCTTCATGATACAAAATCCGTGAGTACGATTTCTTATTGAATATTGAATTTTAACAGTTTTTTGAATGAATATCGTTATATTTGCTTGAATTAAAGCAAAAAGTACAAAATAATGGTTTCAGTGGTTATATATAAAAATAGTGAAGAAATACTCAAAATGTGTTTCTCTGGCCGAGAAACGTCGATTTTGAAAATATTATTAAAAATCGAGGTACATTTTTATTTATTGTTCAATCGAGATGAAATCACTTTTAATGAGTGTTTTATAGAGAATTAAGCAGAATTCGGTCAAATATTTGTCCAGAAAAAAATGCATTCAAAAAAGTACCGAAAAAATCGCATGTTTTTTTTCTTCAAGATACAAAATTCGTCACAACGATTTCTTATTGAAAATTTAATTTTAACAGTTTTTTGAATAAATATCGTTACATTTGCTTGAATTAAAGCAAAAAGTACAAAAATAATGGTTTCAGTGGTTATATTTGAAAATAGTGAAGAAATACTCAAAATGTGTTTCTCTGGCCGAGAAACGTCGAGTTTGAAAATATTATTAAAAATAGAGGTACATTTTTATTAATTGTTCAATCGAGATGAAATCACTTTTAATGAGTGTTTTATAGGGAATTAAGCTGAATTCGGTCAAATATTTGTCCAGAAAAAAATGCATTCAAAAGTGTACCGAAAAAATCGCATGTTTTTTTCTTCAAGATACAAAATCCGTGACTACGATTTCTTATTGAAAATTGAATTTTAACAGTTTTTTGAATGAATATCGTTACATTTGCTTGAATTAAAACAAAAAGTACAAAAATAATGGTTTCAGAGGTTATATTTGAAAATAGTGAAGAAATACTCAAAATGTGTTTCTCTGGCCGAGAAACGTCGATTTTGAAAATATTATTGAAAATCGAGGTACATTTTTATTTATTGTTCAATCGAGATGAAATCCCTCTTAATGAGTGTTTTATAGGGAATTAAGCTGAATTCGGTCAAATATTTGTCCAGAAAAAAATGCATTCAAAAAAGTACCGAAAAAATCGCATGTTTTTTTTTCTTCAAGATACAAAATTCGTCACAACGATTTCTTATTGAAAATTTAATTTTAACAGTTTTTTGAATGAATATCGTTACATTTGCTTGAATTAAAGCAAAAATTACAAAAATAATGGTTTCAGTGGTTATATTTGAAAATAGTGAAGAAATACTCAAAATGTGTTTCTCTGGCCGAGAAACGTCGATTTTGAAAATATTATTAAAAATCGAGGTACATTTTTGTTTATTGTTCAATCGAGATGAAATCACTTTTTATGAGTGTTTTATAGGCAATTAAGCTGAATTCGGTCAAAGGTTTGTCCAGAAAAAAATGCATTCAAAAGTGTACCGAAAAAATCGCATGTTTTTTTCTTCAAGATACAAAATCCGTGAGTACGATTTCTTATTGAAAATTGAATTTTAACTGTTTTTTGAATGAATATCGTTATGTTTGCTTGAATTAAAGCAAAAGGTACAAAAATAATGGTTTCAGTGGTTATATTTGAAAATAGTGAAGAAATACTCAAAATGTGTTTCTCTGGCCGAGAAACGTCGATTTTGAAAATATTATTCAAAATCGAGGTACATTTTTATTTATTGTTCAATCGAGATGAAATCACTTTTAATGAGTGTTTTATAGGGAATTAAGCTGAATTCGGTCAAATATTTGTCCAGAAAAAAATGCATTCAAAAGTGTACCGAAAAAATCGCATGTTTTTTTTCTTCAAGATACAAAATCCGTGAGTACGATTTCTTATTGAAAATTGAATTTTAACAGTTTTTTGAATGAATATCGTTATATTTGCTTGAATTAAAGCAAAAAGTACAAAAATAATGGTTTCAGAGGTTATATTTGAAAATAGTGAAGAAATACTCAAAATGTGTTTCTCTGGCCGAGAAACGTCGATTTTGAAAATATTATTAAAAATCGAGGTACATTTTTATTTATTGTTCAATCGAGATGAAATCCCTCTTAATGAGTGTTTTATAGGGAATTAAGCTGATTTCGGTCAAACATTAGTCCAGAAAAAAATGCATTCAAAAAAGTACCGAAAAAATCGCATGTTTTTTTTTCTTCAAGATACAAAATTCGTCACAACGATTTCTTATTGAAAATTTAATTTTAACAGTTTTTTGAATGAATATCGTTACATTTGCTTGAATTAAAGCAAAAATTACAAAAATAATGGTTTCAGTGGTTATATTTGAAAATAGTGAAGAAATACTCAAAATGTGTTTCTCTGGCCGAGAAACGTCGAGTTTGAAAATATTATTAAAAATAGAGGTACATTTTTATTAATTGTTCAATCGAGATGAAATCACTTTTAATGAGTGTTTTATAGACAATTAAGCTGAATTCGGTCAAACTTTGTCCAGAAAAAATTTATTCAAAAGTATACCGAAAAAATCGCATGTTTTTTTCTTCATGATACAAAATCCGTGAGTACGATTTCTTATTGAATATTGAATTTTAACAGTTTTTTGAATGAATATCGTTATATTTGCTTGAATTAAAGCAAAAAGTACAAAATAATGGTTTCAGTGGTTATATATAAAAATAGTGAAGAAATACTCAAAATGTGTTTCTCTGGCCGAGAAACGTCTATTTTGAAAATATTATTAAAAATCGAGGTACATTTTTATTTATTGTTCAATCGAGATGAAATCACTTTTAATGAGTGTTTTATAGAGAATTAAGCAGAATTCGGTCAAATATTTGTCCAGAAAAAAATGCATTCAAAAAAGTACCGAAAAAATCGCATGTTTTTTTTCTTCAGATACAAAATTCGTCACAACGATTTCTTATTGAAAATTTAATTTTAACAGTTTTTTGAATAAATATCGTTACATTTGCTTGAATTAAAGCAAAAAGTACAAAAATAATGGTTTCAGTGGTTATATTTGAAAATAGTGAAGAAATACTCAAAATGTGTTTCTCTGGCCGAGAAACGTCGAGTTTGAAAATATTATTAAAAATAGAGGTACATTTTTATTAATTGTTCAATCGAGATGAAATCACTTTTAATGAGTGTTTTATAGGGAATTAAGCTGAATTCGGTCAAAGATTTGTCCAGAAAAAAATGCATTCAAAAGTGTACCGAAAAATTCGCATGTTTTTTTCTTCAAGATACAAAATCCGTGACTACGATTTCTTATTGAAAATTGAATTTTAACAGTTTTTTGAATGAATATCGTTACATTTGCTTGAATTAAAACAAAAAGTACAAAAATAATGGTTTCAGAGGTTATATTTGAAAATAGTGAAGAAATACTCAAAATGTGTTTCTCTGGCCGAGAAACGTCGATTTTGAAAACATTATTGAAAATCGAGGTACATTTTTATTTATTGTTCAATCGAGATGAAATCCCTCTTAATGAGTGTTTTATAGGGAATTAAGCTGAATTCGGTCAAATATTTGTCCAGAAAAAAATGCATTCAAAAAAGTACCGAAAAAATCGCATGTTTTTTTATTCTTCAAGATACAAAATTCGTCACAACGATTTCTTATTGAAAATTTAATTTTAACAGTTTTTTGAATGAATATCGTTACATTTGCTTGAATTAAAGCAAAAATTACAAAAATAATGGTTTCAGTGGTTATATTTGAAAATAGTGAAGAAATACTCAAAATGTGTTTCTCTGGCCGAGAAACGTCGATTTTGAAAATATTATTAAAAATCGAGGTACATTTTTGTTTATTGTTCAATCGAGATGAAATCACTTTTTATGAGTGTTTTATAGGCAATTAAGCTGAATTCGGTCAAAGGTTTGTCCAGAAAAAAATGCATTCAAAAGTGTACCGAAAAAATCGCATGTTTTTTTCTTCAAGATACAAAATCCGTGAGTACGATTTCTTATTGAAAATTGAATTTTAACAGTTTTTTGAATGAATATCGTTATATTTGCTTGAATTAAAGCAAAAAGTACAAAAATAATGGTTTCAGAGGTTATATTTGAAAATAGTGAAGAAATACTCAAAATGTGTTTCTCTGGCCGAGAATCGTCGATTTTGAAAATATTATTAAAAATCGAGGTACATTTTTATTTATTGTTCAATCGAGATGAAATCCCTCTTAATGAGTGTTTTATAGGGAATTAAGCTGATTTCGGTCAAACATTAGTCCAGAAAAAAATGCATTCAAAAAAGTACCGAAAAAATCGCATGTTTTTTTTTCTTCAAGATACAAAATTCGTCACAACGATTTCTTATTGAAAATTTAATTTTAACAGTTTTTTGAATGAATATCGTTACATTTGCTTGAATTAAAGCAAAAATTACAAAAATAATGGTTTCAGTGGTTATATTTGAAAATAGTGAAGAAATACTCAAAATGTGTTTCTCTGGCCGAGAAACGTCGAGTTTGAAAATATTATAAAAAATAGAGGTACATTTTTATTAATTGTTCAATCGAGATGAAATCACTTTTAATGAGTGTTTTATAGACAATTAAGCTGAATTCGGTCAAACTTTGTCCAGAAAAAATGCATTCAAAAGTATACCGAAAAAATCGCATGTTTTTTTCTTCATGATACAAAATCCGTGAGTACGATTTCTTATTGAATATTGAATTTTAACAGTTTTTTGAATGAATATCGTTATATTTGCTTGAATTAAAGCAAAAAGTACAAAATAATGGTTTCAGTGGTTATATATAAAAATAGTGAAGAAATACTCAAAATGTGTTTCTCTGGCCGAGAAACGTCGATTTTGAAAATATTATTAAAAATCGAGGTACATTTTTATTTATTGTTCAATCGAGATGAAATCACTTTTAATGAGTGTTTTATAGAGAATTAAGCAGAATTCGGTCAAATATTTGTCCAGAAAAAAATGCATTCAAAAAAGTACCGAAAAAATCGCATGTTTTTTTTCTTCAGATACAAAATTCGTCACAACGATTTCTTATTGAAAATTTAATTTTAACAGTTTTTTGAATAAATATCGTTACATTTGCTTGAATTAAAGCAAAAAGTACAAAAATAATGGTTTCAGTGGTTATATTTGAAAATAGTGAAGAAATACTCAAAATGTGTTTCTCTGGCCGAGAAACGTCGAGTTTGAAAATATTATTAAAAATAGAGGTACATTTTTATTAATTGTTCAATCGAGATGAAATCACTTTTAATGAGTGTTTTATAGGGAATTAAGCTGAATTCGGTCAAAGATTTGTCCAGAAAAAAATGCATTCAAAAGTGTACCGAAAAAATCGCATGTTTTTTTCTTCAAGATACAAAATCCGTGACTACGATTTCTTATTGAAAATTGAATTTTAACAGTTTTTTGAATGAATATCGTTACATTTGCTTGAATTAAAACAAAAAGTACAAAAATAATGGTTTCAGAGGTTATATTTGAAAATAGTGAAGAAATACTCAAAATGTGTTTCTCTGGCCGAGAAACGTCGATTTTGAAAATATTATTGAAAATCGAGGTACATTTTTATTTATTGTTCAATCGAGATGAAATCCCTCTTAATGAGTGTTTTATAGGGAATTAAGCTGAATTCGGTCAAATATTTGTCCAGAAAAAAATGCATTCAAAAAAGTACCGAAAAAATCGCATGTTTTTTTATTCTTCAAGATACAAAATTCGTCACAACGATTTCTTATTGAAAATTTAATTTTAACAGTTTTTTGAATGAATATCGTTACATTTGCTTGAATTAAAGCAAAAATTACAAAAATAATGGTTTCAGTGGTTATATTTGAAAATAGTGAAGAAATACTCAAAATGTGTTTCTCTGGCCGAGAAACGTCGATTTTGAAAATATTATTAAAAATCGAGGTACATTTTTGTTTATTGTTCAATCGAGATGAAATCACTTTTTATGAGTGTTTTATAGGCAATTAAGCTGAATTCGGTCAAAGGTTTGTCCAGAAAAAAATGCATTCAAAAGTGTACCGAAAAAATCGCATGTTTTTTTCTTCAAGATACAAAATCCGTGAGTACGATTTCTTATTGAAAATTGAATTTTAACAGTTTTTTGAATGAATATCGTTATATTTGCTTGAATTAAAGCAAAAAGTACAAAAATAATGGTTTCAGAGGTTATATTTGAAAATAGTGAAGAAATACTCAAAATGTGTTTCTCTGGCCGAGAAACGTCGATTTTGAAAATATTATTAAAAATCGAGGTACATTTTTATTTATTGTTCAATCGAGATGAAATCCCTCTTAATGAGTGTTTTATAGGGAATCAAGCTGATTTCGGTCAAACATTAGTCCAGAAAAAAATGCATTCAAAAAAGTACCGAAAAAATCGCATGTTTTTTTTTCTTCAAGATACAAAATTCGTCACAACGATTTCTTATTGAAAATTTAATTTTAACAGTTTTTTGAATGAATATCGTTACATTTGCTTGAATTAAAGCAAAAATTACAAAAATAATGGTTTCAGTGGTTATATTTGAAAATAGTGAAGAAATACTCAAAATGTGTTTCTCTGGCCGAGAAACGTCGATTTTGAAAATATTATTAAAAATCGAGGTACATTTTTATTTATTGTTCAATCGAGATGAAATCACTTTTAATGAGTGTTTTATAGAGAATTAAGCAGAATTCGGTCAAATATTTGTCCAGAAAAAAATGCATTCAAAAAAGTACCGAAAAAATCGCATGTTTTTTTTCTTCAGATACAAAATTCGTCACAACGATTTCTTATTGAAAATTTAATTTTAACAGTTTTTTGAATAAATATCGTTACATTTGCTTGAATTAAAGCAAAAAGTACAAAAATAATGGTTTCAGTGGTTATATTTGAAAATAGTGAAGAAATACTCAAAATGTGTTTCTCTGGCCGAGAAACGTCGAGTTTGAAAATATTATTAAAAATAGAGGTACATTTTTATTAATTGTTCAATCGAGATGAAATCACTTTTAATGAGTGTTTTATAGGGAATTAAGCTGAATTCGGTCAAAGATTTGTCCAGAAAAAAATGCATTCAAAAGTGTACCGAAAAATTCGCATGTTTTTTTCTTCAAGATACAAAATCCGTGACTACGATTTCTTATTGAAAATTGAATTTTAACAGTTTTTTGAATGAATATCGTTACATTTGCTTGAATTAAAACAAAAAGTACAAAAATAATGGTTTCAGAGGTTATATTTGAAAATAGTGAAGAAATACTCAAAATGTGTTTCTCTGGCCGAGAAACGTCGATTTTGAAAACATTATTGAAAATCGAGGTACATTTTTATTTATTGTTCAATCGAGATGAAATCCCTCTTAATGAGTGTTTTATAGGGAATTAAGCTGAATTCGGTCAAATATTTGTCCAGAAAAAAATGCATTCAAAAAAGTACCGAAAAAATCGCATGTTTTTTTATTCTTCAAGATACAAAATTCGTCACAACGATTTCTTATTGAAAATTTAATTTTAACAGTTTTTTGAATGAATATCGTTACATTTGCTTGAATTAAAGCAAAAATTACAAAAATAATGGTTTCAGTGGTTATATTTGAAAATAGTGAAGAAATACTCAAAATGTGTTTCTCTGGCCGAGAAACGTCGATTTTGAAAATATTATTAAAAATCGAGGTACATTTTTGTTTATTGTTCAATCGAGATGAAATCACTTTTTATGAGTGTTTTATAGGCAATTAAGCTGAATTCGGTCAAAGGTTTGTCCAGAAAAAAATGCATTCAAAAGTGTACCGAAAAAATCGCATGTTTTTTTCTTCAAGATACAAAATCCGTGAGTACGATTTCTTATTGAAAATTGAATTTTAACAGTTTTTTGAATGAATATCGTTATATTTGCTTGAATTAAAGCAAAAAGTACAAAAATAATGGTTTCAGAGGTTATATTTGAAAATAGTGAAGAAATACTCAAAATGTGTTTCTCTGGCCGAGAATCGTCGATTTTGAAAATATTATTAAAAATCGAGGTACATTTTTATTTATTGTTCAATCGAGATGAAATCCCTCTTAATGAGTGTTTTATAGGGAATTAAGCTGATTTCGGTCAAACATTAGTCCAGAAAAAAATGCATTCAAAAAAGTACCGAAAAAATCGCATGTTTTTTTTTCTTCAAGATACAAAATTCGTCACAACGATTTCTTATTGAAAATTTAATTTTAACAGTTTTTTGAATGAATATCGTTACATTTGCTTGAATTAAAGCAAAAATTACAAAAATAATGGTTTCAGTGGTTATATTTGAAAATAGTGAAGAAATACTCAAAATGTGTTTCTCTGGCCGAGAAACGTCGAGTTTGAAAATATTATAAAAAATAGAGGTACATTTTTATTAATTGTTCAATCGAGATGAAATCACTTTTAATGAGTGTTTTATAGACAATTAAGCTGAATTCGGTCAAACTTTGTCCAGAAAAAATGCATTCAAAAGTATACCGAAAAAATCGCATGTTTTTTTCTTCATGATACAAAATCCGTGAGTACGATTTCTTATTGAATATTGAATTTTAACAGTTTTTTGAATGAATATCGTTATATTTGCTTGAATTAAAGCAAAAAGTACAAAATAATGGTTTCAGTGGTTATATATAAAAATAGTGAAGAAATACTCAAAATGTGTTTCTCTGGCCGAGAAACGTCGATTTTGAAAATATTATTAAAAATCGAGGTACATTTTTATTTATTGTTCAATCGAGATGAAATCACTTTTAATGAGTGTTTTATAGAGAATTAAGCAGAATTCGGTCAAATATTTGTCCAGAAAAAAATGCATTCAAAAAAGTACCGAAAAAATCGCATGTTTTTTTTCTTCAGATACAAAATTCGTCACAACGATTTCTTATTGAAAATTTAATTTTAACAGTTTTTTGAATAAATATCGTTACATTTGCTTGAATTAAAGCAAAAAGTACAAAAATAATGGTTTCAGTGGTTATATTTGAAAATAGTGAAGAAATACTCAAAATGTGTTTCTCTGGCCGAGAAACGTCGAGTTTGAAAATATTATTAAAAATAGAGGTACATTTTTATTAATTGTTCAATCGAGATGAAATCACTTTTAATGAGTGTTTTATAGGGAATTAAGCTGAATTCGGTCAAAGATTTGTCCAGAAAAAAATGCATTCAAAAGTGTACCGAAAAAATCGCATGTTTTTTTCTTCAAGATACAAAATCCGTGACTACGATTTCTTATTGAAAATTGAATTTTAACAGTTTTTTGAATGAATATCGTTACATTTGCTTGAATTAAAACAAAAAGTACAAAAATAATGGTTTCAGAGGTTATATTTGAAAATAGTGAAGAAATACTCAAAATGTGTTTCTCTGGCCGAGAAACGTCGATTTTGAAAATATTATTGAAAATCGAGGTACATTTTTATTTATTGTTCAATCGAGATGAAATCCCTCTTAATGAGTGTTTTATAGGGAATTAAGCTGAATTCGGTCAAATATTTGTCCAGAAAAAAATGCATTCAAAAAAGTACCGAAAAAATCGCATGTTTTTTTATTCTTCAAGATACAAAATTCGTCACAACGATTTCTTATTGAAAATTTAATTTTAACAGTTTTTTGAATGAATATCGTTACATTTGCTTGAATTAAAGCAAAAATTACAAAAATAATGGTTTCAGTGGTTATATTTGAAAATAGTGAAGAAATACTCAAAATGTGTTTCTCTGGCCGAGAAACGTCGATTTTGAAAATATTATTAAAAATCGAGGTACATTTTTGTTTATTGTTCAATCGAGATGAAATCACTTTTTATGAGTGTTTTATAGGCAATTAAGCTGAATTCGGTCAAAGGTTTGTCCAGAAAAAAATGCATTCAAAAGTGTACCGAAAAAATCGCATGTTTTTTTCTTCAAGATACAAAATCCGTGAGTACGATTTCTTATTGAAAATTGAATTTTAACAGTTTTTTGAATGAATATCGTTATATTTGCTTGAATTAAAGCAAAAAGTACAAAAATAATGGTTTCAGAGGTTATATTTGAAAATAGTGAAGAAATACTCAAAATGTGTTTCTCTGGCCGAGAAACGTCGATTTTGAAAATATTATTAAAAATCGAGGTACATTTTTATTTATTGTTCAATCGAGATGAAATCCCTCTTAATGAGTGTTTTATAGGGAATCAAGCTGATTTCGGTCAAACATTAGTCCAGAAAAAAATGCATTCAAAAAAGTACCGAAAAAATCGCATGTTTTTTTTTCTTCAAGATACAAAATTCGTCACAACGATTTCTTATTGAAAATTTAATTTTAACAGTTTTTTGAATGAATATCGTTACATTTGCTTGAATTAAAGCAAAAATTACAAAAATAATGGTTTCAGTGGTTATATTTGAAAATAGTGAAGAAATACTCAAAATGTGTTTCTCTGGCCGAGAAACGTCGATTTTGAAAATATTATTAAAAATCGAGGTACATTTTTGTTTATTGTTCAATCGAGATGAAATCACTTTTAATGAGTGTTTTATAGGCAATTAAGCTGAATTCGGTCAAACGTTTGTCCAGAAAAAAATGCATTCAAAAGTGTACCGAAAAAATCGCATGTTTTTTTCTTCAAGATACAAAATCCGTGAGTACGATTTCTTATTGAAAATTGAATTTTAACAGTTTTTTGAATGAATATCGTTATGTTTGCTTGAATTAAAGCAAAAGGTACAAAAATAATGGTTTCAGTGGTTATATTTGAAAATAGTGAAGAAATACTCAAAATGTGTTTCTCTGGCCGAGAAACGTCGATTTTGAAAATATTATTAAAAATCGAGGTACATTTTTATTTATTGTTCAATCGAGATGAAATCACTTTTAATGAGTGTTTTATAGGGAATTAAGCTGAATTCGGTCAAATATTTGTCCAGAAAAAAATGCATTCAAAAGTGTACCGAAAAAATCGCATGTTTTTTTTCTTCAAGATACAAAATCCGTGAGTACGATTTCTTATTGAAAATTGAATTTTAACAGTTTTTTGAATGAATATCGTTATATTTGCTTGAATTAAAGCAAAAAGTACAAAAATAATGGTTTCAGTGGTTATATTTGAAAATAGTGAAGAAATACTCAAAATGTGTTTCTCTGGCCGAGAAACGTCGATTTTGAAAACATTATTGAAAATCGAGGTACATTTTTATTTATTGTTCAATCGAGATGAAATCCCTCTTAATGAGTGTTTTATAGGGAATTAAGCTGAATTCGGTCAAATATTTGTCCAGAAAAAAATGCATTCAAAAAAGTACCGAAAAAATCGCATGTTTTTTTATTCTTCAAGATACAAAATTCGTCACAACGATTTCTTATTGAAAATTTAATTTTAACAGTTTTTTGAATGAATATCGTTACATTTGCTTGAATTAAAGCAAAAATTACAAAAATAATGGTTTCAGTGGTTATATTTGAAAATAGTGAAGAAATACTCAAAATGTGTTTCTCTGGCCGAGAAACGTCGATTTTGAAAATATTATTAAAAATCGAGGTACATTTTTGTTTATTGTTCAATCGAGATGAAATCACTTTTTATGAGTGTTTTATAGGCAATTAAGCTGAATTCGGTCAAAGGTTTGTCCAGAAAAAAATGCATTCAAAAGTGTACCGAAAAAATCGCATGTTTTTTTCTTCAAGATACAAAATCCGTGAGTACGATTTCTTATTGAAAATTGAATTTTAACAGTTTTTTGAATGAATATCGTTATATTTGCTTGAATTAAAGCAAAAAGTACAAAAATAATGGTTTCAGAGGTTATATTTGAAAATAGTGAAGAAATACTCAAAATGTGTTTCTCTGGCCGAGAATCGTCGATTTTGAAAATATTATTAAAAATCGAGGTACATTTTTATTTATTGTTCAATCGAGATGAAATCCCTCTTAATGAGTGTTTTATAGGGAATTAAGCTGATTTCGGTCAAACATTAGTCCAGAAAAAAATGCATTCAAAAAAGTACCGAAAAAATCGCATGTTTTTTTTTCTTCAAGATACAAAATTCGTCACAACGATTTCTTATTGAAAATTTAATTTTAACAGTTTTTTGAATGAATATCGTTACATTTGCTTGAATTAAAGCAAAAATTACAAAAATAATGGTTTCAGTGGTTATATTTGAAAATAGTGAAGAAATACTCAAAATGTGTTTCTCTGGCCGAGAAACGTCGAGTTTGAAAATATTATAAAAAATAGAGGTACATTTTTATTAATTGTTCAATCGAGATGAAATCACTTTTAATGAGTGTTTTATAGACAATTAAGCTGAATTCGGTCAAACTTTGTCCAGAAAAAATGCATTCAAAAGTATACCGAAAAAATCGCATGTTTTTTTCTTCATGATACAAAATCCGTGAGTACGATTTCTTATTGAATATTGAATTTTAACAGTTTTTTGAATGAATATCGTTATATTTGCTTGAATTAAAGCAAAAAGTACAAAATAATGGTTTCAGTGGTTATATATAAAAATAGTGAAGAAATACTCAAAATGTGTTTCTCTGGCCGAGAAACGTCGATTTTGAAAATATTATTAAAAATCGAGGTACATTTTTATTTATTGTTCAATCGAGATGAAATCACTTTTAATGAGTGTTTTATAGAGAATTAAGCAGAATTCGGTCAAATATTTGTCCAGAAAAAAATGCATTCAAAAAAGTACCGAAAAAATCGCATGTTTTTTTTCTTCAGATACAAAATTCGTCACAACGATTTCTTATTGAAAATTTAATTTTAACAGTTTTTTGAATAAATATCGTTACATTTGCTTGAATTAAAGCAAAAAGTACAAAAATAATGGTTTCAGTGGTTATATTTGAAAATAGTGAAGAAATACTCAAAATGTGTTTCTCTGGCCGAGAAACGTCGAGTTTGAAAATATTATTAAAAATAGAGGTACATTTTTATTAATTGTTCAATCGAGATGAAATCACTTTTAATGAGTGTTTTATAGGGAATTAAGCTGAATTCGGTCAAAGATTTGTCCAGAAAAAAATGCATTCAAAAGTGTACCGAAAAAATCGCATGTTTTTTTCTTCAAGATACAAAATCCGTGACTACGATTTCTTATTGAAAATTGAATTTTAACAGTTTTTTGAATGAATATCGTTACATTTGCTTGAATTAAAACAAAAAGTACAAAAATAATGGTTTCAGAGGTTATATTTGAAAATAGTGAAGAAATACTCAAAATGTGTTTCTCTGGCCGAGAAACGTCGATTTTGAAAATATTATTGAAAATCGAGGTACATTTTTATTTATTGTTCAATCGAGATGAAATCCCTCTTAATGAGTGTTTTATAGGGAATTAAGCTGAATTCGGTCAAATATTTGTCCAGAAAAAAATGCATTCAAAAAAGTACCGAAAAAATCGCATGTTTTTTTATTCTTCAAGATACAAAATTCGTCACAACGATTTCTTATTGAAAATTTAATTTTAACAGTTTTTTGAATGAATATCGTTACATTTGCTTGAATTAAAGCAAAAATTACAAAAATAATGGTTTCAGTGGTTATATTTGAAAATAGTGAAGAAATACTCAAAATGTGTTTCTCTGGCCGAGAAACGTCGATTTTGAAAATATTATTAAAAATCGAGGTACATTTTTGTTTATTGTTCAATCGAGATGAAATCACTTTTTATGAGTGTTTTATAGGCAATTAAGCTGAATTCGGTCAAAGGTTTGTCCAGAAAAAAATGCATTCAAAAGTGTACCGAAAAAATCGCATGTTTTTTTCTTCAAGATACAAAATCCGTGAGTACGATTTCTTATTGAAAATTGAATTTTAACAGTTTTTTGAATGAATATCGTTATATTTGCTTGAATTAAAGCAAAAAGTACAAAAATAATGGTTTCAGAGGTTATATTTGAAAATAGTGAAGAAATACTCAAAATGTGTTTCTCTGGCCGAGAAACGTCGATTTTGAAAATATTATTAAAAATCGAGGTACATTTTTATTTATTGTTCAATCGAGATGAAATCCCTCTTAATGAGTGTTTTATAGGGAATCAAGCTGATTTCGGTCAAACATTAGTCCAGAAAAAAATGCATTCAAAAAAGTACCGAAAAAATCGCATGTTTTTTTTTCTTCAAGATACAAAATTCGTCACAACGATTTCTTATTGAAAATTTAATTTTAACAGTTTTTTGAATGAATATCGTTACATTTGCTTGAATTAAAGCAAAAATTACAAAAATAATGGTTTCAGTGGTTATATTTGAAAATAGTGAAGAAATACTCAAAATGTGTTTCTCTGGCCGAGAAACGTCGATTTTGAAAATATTATTAAAAATCGAGGTACATTTTTGTTTATTGTTCAATCGAGATGAAATCACTTTTAATGAGTGTTTTATAGGCAATTAAGCTGAATTCGGTCAAACGTTTGTCCAGAAAAAAATGCATTCAAAAGTGTACCGAAAAAATCGCATGTTTTTTTCTTCAAGATACAAAATCCGTGAGTACGATTTCTTATTGAAAATTGAATTTTAACAGTTTTTTGAATGAATATCGTTATGTTTGCTTGAATTAAAGCAAAAGGTACAAAAATAATGGTTTCAGTGGTTATATTTGAAAATAGTGAAGAAATACTCAAAATGTGTTTCTCTGGCCGAGAAACGTCGATTTTGAAAATATTATTAAAAATCGAGGTACATTTTTATTTATTGTTCAATCGAGATGAAATCACTTTTAATGAGTGTTTTATAGGGAATTAAGCTGAATTCGGTCAAATATTTGTCCAGAAAAAAATGCATTCAAAAGTGTACCGAAAAAATCGCATGTTTTTTTTCTTCAAGATACAAAATCCGTGAGTACGATTTCTTATTGAAAATTGAATTTTAACAGTTTTTTGAATGAATATCGTTATATTTGCTTGAATTAAAGCAAAAAGTACAAAAATAATGGTTTCAGTGGTTATATTTGAAAATAGTGAAGAAATACTCAAAATGTGTTTCTCTGGCCGAGAAACGTCGAGTTTGAAAATATTATTAAAAATAGAGGTACATTTTTATTAATTGTTCAATCGAGATGAAATCTTTTTTAATGAGTGTTTTATGCTTATATCCCATTGGATAGAATCCGTTGGGCAGAATTTCATTCGACAGAAATCCCATTCGGCCGATAATCCCATTAGACAGAAATCCCATTCGGCCGAAAATCCCATTCGACAGAACTCCCATTCGACAGAAATCCCATTCGACAGAAATCCCATACGGTCGGAAATCCCATTCGACAGAAATCCCATTCGGTCGAAAGTCCCATTCGACAGAAGTCCCATTCGACAGAAATCCCATTCGGTCGGAAATCCCATTCGACAGAATGGTCATGTGAATGAATTCATTAAGTACAAGAAGAGAATCCAACCGTACATGGGGCAAGCAGCCATTCTCGTTCTGCCAAGAGCCAACGCTAGAGGTAAAGAACGATGACTGGCGTCGCTTTTTGGCCCAAGCTTGAAGCTGCTGTTAACGACAATTCCGGCTTATTTATGGAATAAATGAATTCGTCTATATCCGATTCCACACACCGAACCTAACCAAACCAAACCAAACCAAACCTAACCAAACCTAACCTAACCAAACCAAGCCAAACCTAACCAAACCAAACCAAACCAAACCTAACCAAACCAAACCAAACCTAACCTAACCAAACCAAACCAAACCTAACCTAACCAAACCCAACCCAACCCAACCCAACCTAACCTAACCTAACCTAACCTAACCTAACCCAACCCAACCCAACCTAACCCAACCCAACCCAACCCAACCCAACCCAACCCAACCCAACCCAACCTAACCTAACCTAACCTAACCTAACCTAACCTAACCTAACCTAACCTAACCTAACCTAACCTAACCTAACCTAACCTAACCTAACCTAACCTAACCTAACCTAACCTAACCTAACCTAACCTAACCAAACCTAACCTAACCAAACCTAACCTAACCAAACCAAACCTAACCAAACCAAACCTAACCTAACCTAACCAAACCTAACCTAACCAAACCTAACCTAACCAAACCAAACCTAACCTAACCAAACATAACCTAACCAAACATAACCTAACCAAACATAACCTAACCTAACCTAACCTAACCTAACCAAACATAACCAAACCTAACCTAACCAAACCTAACCTAACCTAACCTAACCTAACCTAACCTAACGTAACCTAACCTAACGTAACCTAACCTAACCTAAACAAACCTAACCAAACCTAACCTAACGTAACCTAACCTAACCTAACGTAACCTAACCTAACCTAACCTAAGGTAACCAAACCTAACCTAACCTAACCTAACCTAACCTAGCCTAACCTAACCTAAAGTAACCAAACCTAACCAAACCTAACCTAACCCTAGGCCAACCGAGAAAATAAGAATGTTTTGGAAAAGGCCCATGTTTATTTTTCAACGACCTTAATAAATATAGCATTATAAAATGCGAAATCGCACCAATGGGAAATTCGCTCCAACGAGACTTCTGTCCAACAGGAATGGGAAGTCTGCTCAATGGGAATACGATAAAATGCGAAATCGCGCCAATGGGAAATTCGCTCCAACGAGACTTCTGTCCAACAGGAATGGGAAGTCTGCTCAATGGGAATTAGGTCCATTGGGAACAGCCGACTAGCTTCGATCAATTAGAACAACTTATTTTTTATTTCGGTCCAATGGAATTTCGTTCCAATGGAATTCTGTTCAATGGTTATATACCGTGTTTTATAGGGAATTAAGCTGAATTCGGTCAAAGATTTGTCCAGAAAAAAATGCATTCAAAAGTGTACCGAAAAAATCGCATGTTTTTTTTCTTCAAGATACAAAATCCGTGACTACGATTTCTTATTGCAAATTGAATTTTAACAGTTTTTTGAATGAATATCGTTACATTTGCTTGAATTAAAACAAAAAGTACAAAAATAATGGTTTCAGAGGTTATATTTGAAAATAGTGAAGAAATACTCAAAATGTGTTTCTCTGGCCGAGAAACGTCGATTTTGAAAATATTATTGAAAATCGAGGTACATTTTTATTTATTGTTCAATCGAGATGAAATCCCTCTTAATGAGTGTTTTATAGGGAATTAAGCTGATTTCGGTCAAACATTAGTCCAGAAAAAAATGCATTCAAAAAAGTACCGAAAAAATCGCATGTTTTTTTTTCTTCAAGATACAAAATTCGTCACAACGATTTCTTATTGAAAATTTAATTTTAACAGTTTTTTGAATGAATATCGTTACATTTGCTTGAATTAAAGCAAAAATTACAAAAATAATGGTTTCAGTGGTTATATTTGAAAATAGTGAAGAAATACACAAAATGTGTTTCTCTGGCCGAGAAACGTCGATTTTGAAAATATTATTAAAAATCGAGGTACATTTTTATTTATTGTTCAATCGAGATGAAATCACTTTTAATGAGTGTTTTATAGGGAACTAAGCTGAATTCGGTCAAAACTTTGTCCAGAAAAAATGCATTCAAAAGTATACCGAAAAAATCGCATGTTTTTTCTTCATGATGCAAAATCCGTGAGTACGATTTCTTATTGAATATTGAATTTTAACATTTTTTTGAATGAATATCGTTATATTTGCTTGAATTAAAGCAAAAAGTACAAAATAATGGTTTCAGTGGTTATATATAAAAAAGTGAAGAAATACTCAAAATGTGTTTCTCTGGCCGAGAAACGTCGATTTCGAAAATATTATTAAAAATCGAGGTACATTTTTATTTATTGTTCAATCGAGATGAAATCCCTCTTAATGAGTGTTTTATAGGGAATTAAGCTGAATTCGGTCAAACATATGTCCTGAAAAAAGTGCATTCAAAAAAGTACCGAAAAAATCGCATGTTTTTTTTCTTCAAGATACAAAATTCGTCACAACGATTTCCTATTGAAAAATGAATTTTAACAGTTTTTTGAATGAATATCGTTATATTAGCTTGAATTAAAACAAAAAGTACAAAAATAATGGTTTCAGAGGTTATATTTGAAAATAGTGAAGAAATACTCAAAATGGGTTTCTCTGGCCGAGAAACATCGATTTTGAAAATATTATTGAAAATCGAGGTACATTTTTATTTATTGTTCAATCGAGATGAAATCCCTCTTAATGAGTGTTTTATAGGGAATTAAGCTGATTTCGGTCAAACATTAGTCCAGAAAAAAATGCATTCAAAAAAGTACCGAAAAAATCGCATGTTTTTTTTCTTCAAGATACAAAATTCGTCACAACGATTTCTTATTGAAAATTTAATTTTAACAGTTTTTTGAATGAATATCGTTACATTTGCTTGAATTAAAGCAAAAATTACAAAAATAATGGTTTCAGTGGTTATATTTGAAATAGTGAAGAAATACTCAAAATGTGTTTCTCTGGCCGAGAAACGTCGATTTTGAAAATGTTATTAAAAATCGAGGTACATTTTTGTTTATTGTTCAATCGAGATGAAATCACTTTTAATGAGTGTTTTATAGGGAACTAAGCTGAATTCGGTCAAACTTTGTCCAGAAAAAATGCATTCAAAAGTATACCGAAAAAATCGCATGTTTTTTTCTTCAAGATACAAAATCCGTGAGTACGATTTCTTATTGAAAATTGAATTTTAACTGTTTTTTGAATGAATATCGTTATGTTTGCTTGAATTAAAGCAAAAGGTACAAAAATAATGGTTTCAGTGGTTATATTTGAAAATAGTGAAGAAATACTCAAAATGTGTTTCTCTGGCCGAGAAACGTCGATTTTGAAAATATTATTAAAAATCGAGGTACATTTTTATTTATTGTTCAATCGAGATGAAATCACTTTTAATGAGTGTTTTATAGAGAATTAAGCAGAATTCGGTCAAATATTTGTCCAGAAAAAAATGCATTCAAAAAAGTACCGAAAAAATCGCATGTTTTTTTTCTTCAGATACAAAATTCGTCACAACGATTTCTTATTGAAAATTTAATTTTAACAGTTTTTTGAATAAATATCGTTACATTTGCTTGAATTAAAGCAAAAAGTACAAAAATAATGGTTTCAGTGGTTATATTTGAAAATAGTGAAGAAATACTCAAAATGTGTTTCTCTGGCCGAGAAACGTCGAGTTTGAAAATATTATTAAAAATAGAGGTACATTTTTATTAATAGTTCAATCGAGATGAAATCACTTTTAATGAGTGTTTTATAGGGAATTAAGCTGAATTCGGTCAAAGATTTGTCCAGAAAAAAATGCATTCAAAAGTGTACCGAAAAAATCGCATGTTTTATTCTTCAAGATACAAAATTCGTCACAACGATTTCTTATTGAAAATTTAATTTTAACAGTTTTTTGAATGAATATCGTTACATTTGCTTGAATTAAAGCAAAAATTACAAAAATAATGGTTTCAGTGGTTATATTTGAAAATAGTGAAGAAATACTCAAAATGTGTTTCTCTGGCCGAGAAACGTCGATTTTGAAAATATTATTAAAAATCGAGGTACATTTTTGTTTATTGTTCAATCGAGATGAAATCACTTTTTATGAGTGTTTTATAGGCAATTAAGCTGAATTCGGTCAAAGGTTTGTCCAGAAAAAAATGCATTCAAAAGTGTACCGAAAAAATCGCATGTTTTTTTCTTCAAGATACAAAATCCGTGAGTACGATTTCTTATTGAAAATTGAATTTTAACAGTTTTTTGAATGAATATCGTTATATTTGCTTGAATTAAAGCAAAAAGTACAAAAATAATGGTTTCAGAGGTTATATTTGAAAATAGTGAAGAAATACTCAAAATGTGTTTTGCTGGCCGAGAAACGTCGATTTTGAAAATATTATTGAAAATCGAGGTACATTTTTATTTATTGTTCAATCGAGATGAAATCCCTCTTAATGAGTGTTTTATAGGGAATTAAGCTGAATTCGGTCAAATATTTGTCCAGAAAAAATGCATTCAAAAAAGTACCGAAAAAATCGCATGTTTTTTTATTCTTCAAGATACAAAATTCGTCACAACGATTTCTTATTGAAAATTTAATTTTAACAGTTTTTTGAATGAATATCGTTACATTTGCTTGAATTAAAGCAAAAATTACAAAAATAATGGTTTCAGTGGTTATATTTGAAAATAGTGAAGAAATACTCAAAATGTGTTTCTCTGGCCGAGAAACGTCGATTTTGAAAATATTATTAAAAATCGAGGTACATTTTTGTTTATTGTTCAATCGAGATGAAATCACTTTTTATGAGTGTTTTATAGGCAATTAAGCTGAATTCGGTCAAAGGTTTGTCCAGAAAAAAATGCATTCAAAAGTGTACCGAAAAAATCGCATGTTTTTTTATTCTTCAAGATACAAAATTCGTCACAACGATTTCTTATTGAAAATTTAATTTTAACAGTTTTTTGAATGAATATCGTTACATTTGCTTGAATTAAAGCAAAAATTACAAAAATAATGGTTTCAGTGGTTATATTTGAAAATAGTGAAGAAATACTCAAAATGTGTTTCTCTGGCCGAGAAACGTCGATTTTGAAAATATTATTAAAAATCGAGGTACATTTTTGTTTATTGTTCAATCGAGATGAAATCACTTTTAATGAGTGTTTTATAGGCAATTAAGCTGAATTCGGTCAAACGTTTGTCCAGAAAAAAATGCATTCAAAAGTGTACCGAAAAAATCGCATGTTTTTTTCTTCAAGATACAAAATCCGTGAGTACGATTTCTTATTGAAAATTGAATTTTAACAGTTTTTTGAATGAATATCGTTATATTTGCTTGAATTAAAGCAAAAAGTACAAAAATAATGGTTTCAGAGGTTATATTTGAAAATAGTGAAGAAATACTCAAAATGTGTTTCTCTGGCCGAGAAACGTCGATTTTGAAAATATTATTAAAAATCGAGGTACATTTTTGTTTATTGTTCAATCGAGATGAAATCACTTTTAATGAGTGTTTTATAGGCAATTAAGCTGAATTCGGTCAAACGTTTGTCCAGAAAAAAATGCATTCAAAAAAGTACCGAAAAAATCGCATGTTTTTTTTTCTTCAAGATACAAAATTCGTCACAACGATTTCTTATTGAAAATTTAATTTTAACAGTTTTTTGAATGAATATCGTTACATTTGCTTGAATTAAAACAAAAATACAAAAATAATGGTTTCAGAGGTTATATTTGAAAATAGTGAAGAAATACTCAAAATGTGTTTCTCTGGCCGAGAAACGTCGATTTTGAAAATATTATTGAAAATCGAGGTACATTTTTATTTATTGTTCAATCGAGATGAAATCCCTCTTAATGAGTGTTTTATAGGGAATTAAGCTGAATTCGGTCAAATATTTGTCCAGAAAAAAATGCATTCAAAAGTGTACCGAAAAAATCGCATGTTTTTTTCTTCAAGATACAAAATCCGTGAGTACGATTTCTTATTGAAAATTGAATTTTAACTGTTTTTTGAATGAATATCGTTATGTTTGCTTGAATTAAAGCAAAAGGTACAAAAATAATGGTTTCAGTGGTTATATTTGAAAATAGTGAAGAAATACTCAAAATGTGTTTCTCTGGCCGAGAAACGTCGATTTTGAAAATATTATTAAAAATCGAGGTACATTTTTGTTTATTGTTCAATCGAGATGAAATCACTTTTAATGAGTGTTTTATAGGCAATTAAGCTGAATTCGGTCAAACTTTGTCCAGAAAAAATGCATTCAAAAGTATACCGAAAAAATCGCATGTTTTTTTCTTCATGATACAAAATCCGTGAGTACGATTTCTTATTGAATATTGAATTTTAACAGTTTTTTGAATGAATATCGTTATATTTGCTTGAATTAAAGCAAAAAGTACAAAATAATGGTTTCAGTGGTTATATATAAAAATAGTGAAGAAATACTCAAAATGTGTTTCTCTGGCCGAGAAACGTCGATTTTGAAAATATTATTAAAAATCGAGGTACATTTTTGTTTATTGTTCAATCGAGATGAAATCACTTTTAATGAGTGTTTTATAGGCAATTAAGCTGAATTCGGTCAAACTTTGTCCAGAAAAAATGCATTCAAAAGTATACCGAAAAAATCGCATGTTTTTTTCTTCATGATACAAAATCCGTGAGTACGATTTCTTATTGAATATTGAATTTTAACAGTTTTTTGAATGAATATCGTTATATTTGCTTGAATTAAAGCAAAAAGTACAAAATAATGGTTTCAGTGGTTATATATAAAAATAGTGAAGAAATACTCAAAATGTGTTTCTCTGGCCGAGAAACGTCGATTTTGAAAATATTATTAAAAATCGAGGTACATTTTTATTTATTGTTCAATCGAGATGAAATCACTTTTAATGAGTGTTTTATAGAGAATTAAGCAGAATTCGGTCAAATATTTGTCCAGAAAAAAATGCATTCAAAAAAGTACCGAAAAAATCGCATGTTTTTTTTCTTCAGATACAAAATTCGTCACAACGATTTCTTATTGAAAATTTAATTTTAACAGTTTTTTGAATAAATATCGTTACATTTGCTTGAATTAAAGCAAAAAGTACAAAAATAATGGTTTCAGTGGTTATATTTGAAAATAGTGAAGAAATACTCAAAATGTGTTTCTCTGGCCGAGAAACGTCGATTTTGAAAATATTATTAAAAATCGAGGTACATTTTTATTTATTGTTCAATCGAGATGAAATCCCTCTTAATGAGTGTTTTATAGGGAATTAAGCTGATTTCGGTCAAACATTAGTCCAGAAAAAAATGCATTCAAAAAAGTACCGAAAAAATCGCATGTTTTTTTTTCTTCAAGATACAAAATTCGTCACAACGATTTCTTATTGAAAATTGAATTTTAACAGTTTTTTGAATGAATATCGTTACATTTGCTTGAATTAAAACAAAAAGTACAAAAATAATGGTTTCAGAGGTTATATTTGAAAATAGTGAAGAAATACTCAAAATGTGTTTTGCTGGCCGAGAAACGTCGATTTTGAAAATATTATTGAAAATCGAGGTACATTTTTATTTATTGTTCAATCGAGATGAAATCCCTCTTAATGAGTGTTTTATAGGGAATTAAGCTGAATTCGGTCAAATATTTGTCCAGAAAAAATGCATTCAAAAAAGTACCGAAAAAATCGCATGTTTTTTTATTCTTCAAGATACAAAATTCGTCACAACGATTTCTTATTGAAAATTTAATTTTAACAGTTTTTTGAATGAATATCGTTACATTTGCTTGAATTAAAGCAAAAATTACAAAAATAATGGTTTCAGTGGTTATATTTGAAAATAGTGAAGAAATACTCAAAATGTGTTTCTCTGGCCGAGAAACGTCGATTTTGAAAATATTATTAAAAATCGAGGTACATTTTTGTTTATTGTTCAATCGAGATGAAATCACTTTTTATGAGTGTTTTATAGGCAATTAAGCTGAATTCGGTCAAAGGTTTGTCCAGAAAAAAATGCATTCAAAAGTGTACCGAAAAAATCGCATGTTTTTTTATTCTTCAAGATACAAAATTCGTCACAACGATTTCTTATTGAAAATTTAATTTTAACAGTTTTTTGAATGAATATCGTTACATTTGCTTGAATTAAAGCAAAAATTACAAAAATAATGGTTTCAGTGGTTATATTTGAAAATAGTGAAGAAATACTCAAAATGTGTTTCTCTGGCCGAGAAACGTCGATTTTGAAAATATTATTAAAAATCGAGGTACATTTTTGTTTATTGTTCAATCGAGATGAAATCACTTTTTATGAGTGTTTTATAGGCAATTAAGCTGAATTCGGTCAAAGGTTTGTCCAGAAAAAAAAGCATTCAAAAGTGTACCGAAAAAATCGCATGTTTTTTCTTCAAGATACAAAGTCCGTGAGTACGATTTCTTATTGAAAATTGAATTTTAACAGTTTTTTGAATGAATATCGTTATATTTGCTTGAATTAAAGCAAAAAGTACAAAAATAATGGTTTCAGAGGTTATATTTGAAAATAGTGAAGAAATACTCAAAATGTGTTTCTCTGGCCGAGAAACGTCGATTTTGAAAATATTATTAAAAATCAAGGTACATTTTTATTTATTGTTCAATCGAGATGAAATCCCTCTTAATGAGTGTTTTATAGGGAATTAAGCTGATTTCGGTCAAACATTAGTCCAGAAAAAAATGCATTCAAAAAAGTACCGAAAAAATCGCATGTTTTTTTTTCTTCAAGATACAAAATTCGTCACAACGATTTCTTATTGAAAATTTAATTTTAACAGTTTTTTGAATGAATATCGTTACATTTGCTTGAATTAAAGCAAAAATTACAAAAATAATGGTTTCAGTGGTTATATTTGAAAATAGTGAAGAAATACTCAAAATGTGTTTCTCTGGCCGAGAAACGTCGATTTTGAAAATATTATAAAAAATCGAGGTACATTTTTGTTTATTGTTCAATCGAGATGAAATCACTTTTAATGAGTGTTTTATAGGCAATTAAGCTGAATTCGGTCAAACGTTTGTCCAGAAAAAAATGCATTCAAAAGTGTACCGAAAAAATCGCATGTTTTTTTCTTCAAGATACAAAATCCGTGAGTACGATTTCTTATTGAAAATTGAATTTTAACAGTTTTTTGAATGAATATCGTTATATTTGCTTGAATTAAAGCAAAAAGTACAAAAATAATGGTTTCAGAGGTTATATTTGAAAATAGTGAAGAAATACTCAAAATGTGTTTCTCTGGCCGAGAAACGTCGATTTTGAAAATATTATTAAAAATCGAGGTACATTTTTGTTTATTGTTCAATCGAGATGAAATCACTTTTAATGAGTGTTTTATAGGCAATTAAGCTGAATTCGGTCAAACGTTTGTCCAGAAAAAAATGCATTCAAAAAAGTACCGAAAAAATCGCATGTTTTTTTTTCTTCAAGATACAAAATTCGTCACAACGATTTCTTATTGAAAATTTAATTTTAACAGTTTTTTGAATGAATATCGTTACATTTGCTTGAATTAAAACAAAAATACAAAAATAATGGTTTCAGAGGTTATATTTGAAAATAGTGAAGAAATACTCAAAATGTGTTTCTCTGGCCGAGAAACGTCGATTTTGAAAATATTATTGAAAATCGAGGTACATTTTTATTTATTGTTCAATCGAGATGAAATCCCTCTTAATGAGTGTTTTATAGGGAATTAAGCTGAATTCGGTCAAATATTTGTCCAGAAAAAAATGCATTCAAAAGTGTACCGAAAAAATCGCATGTTTTTTTCTTCAAGATACAAAATCCGTGAGTACGATTTCTTATTGAAAATTGAATTTTAACTGTTTTTTGAATGAATATCGTTATGTTTGCTTGAATTAAAGCAAAAGGTACAAAAATAATGGTTTCAGTGGTTATATTTGAAAATAGTGAAGAAATACTCAAAATGTGTTTCTCTGGCCGAGAAACGTCGATTTTGAAAATATTATTAAAAATCGAGGTACATTTTTGTTTATTGTTCAATCGAGATGAAATCACTTTTAATGAGTGTTTTATAGGCAATTAAGCTGAATTCGGTCAAACTTTGTCCAGAAAAAATGCATTCAAAAGTATACCGAAAAAATCGCATGTTTTTTTCTTCATGATACAAAATCCGTGAGTACGATTTCTTATTGAATATTGAATTTTAACAGTTTTTTGAATGAATATCGTTATATTTGCTTGAATTAAAGCAAAAAGTACAAAATAATGGTTTCAGTGGTTATATATAAAAATAGTGAAGAAATACTCAAAATGTGTTTCTCTGGCCGAGAAACGTCGATTTTGAAAATATTATTAAAAATCGAGGTACATTTTTATTTATTGTTCAATCGAGATGAAATCACTTTTAATGAGTGTTTTATAGAGAATTAAGCAGAATTCGGTCAAATATTTGTCCAGAAAAAAATGCATTCAAAAAAGTACCGAAAAAATCGCATGTTTTTTTTCTTCAGATACAAAATTCGTCACAACGATTTCTTATTGAAAATTTAATTTTAACAGTTTTTTGAATAAATATCGTTACATTTGCTTGAATTAAAGCAAAAAGTACAAAAATAATGGTTTCAGTGGTTATATTTGAAAATAGTGAAGAAATACTCAAAATGTGTTTCTCTGGCCGAGAAACGTCGAGTTTGAAAATATTATTAAAAATAGAGGTACATTTTTATTAATTGTTCAATCGAGATGAAATCACTTTTAATGAGTGTTTTATAGGGAATTAAGCTGAATTCGGTCAAAGATTTGTCCAGAAAAAAATGCATTCAAAAGTGTACCGAAAAAATCGCATGTTTTTTTCTTCAAGATACAAAATCCGTGACTACGATTTCTTATTGAAAATTGAATTTTAACAGTTTTTTGAATGAATATCGTTACATTTGCTTGAATTAAAACAAAAAGTACAAAAATAATGGTTTCAGAGGTTATATTTGAAAATAGTGAAGAAATACTCAAAATGTGTTTCTCTGGCCGAGAAACGTCGATTTTGAAAATATTATTGAAAATCGAGGTACATTTTTATTTATTGTTCAATCGAGATGAAATCCCTCTTAATGAGTGTTTTATAGGGAATTAAGCTGAATTCGGTCAAATATTTGTCCAGAAAAAAATGCATTCAAAAAAGTACCGAAAAAATCGCATGTTTTTTTATTCTTCAAGATACAAAATTCGTCACAACGATTTCTTATTGAAAATTTAATTTTAACAGTTTTTTGAATGAATATCGTTACATTTGCTTGAATTAAAGCAAAAATTACAAAAATAATGGTTTCAGTGGTTATATTTGAAAATAGTGAAGAAATACTCAAAATGTGTTTCTCTGGCCGAGAAACGTCGATTTTGAAAATATTATTAAAAATCGAGGTACATTTTTGTTTATTGTTCAATCGAGATGAAATCACTTTTTATGAGTGTTTTATAGGCAATTAAGCTGAATTCGGTCAAAGGTTTGTCCAGAAAAAAATGCATTCAAAACTGTACCGAAAAAATCGCATGTTTTTTTCTTCAAGATACAAAATCCGTGAGTACGATTTCTTATTGAAAATTGAATTTTAACTGTTTTTTGAATGAATATCGTTATGTTTGCTTGAATTAAAGCAAAAGGTACAAAAATAATGGTTTCAGTGGTTATATTTGAAAATAGTGAAGAAATACTCAAAATGTGTTTCTCTGGCCGAGAAACGTCGATTTTGAAAATATTATTAAAAATCGAGGTACATTTTTGTTTATTGTTCAATCGAGATGAAATCACTTTTAATGAGTGTTTTATAGGCAATTAAGCTGAATTCGGTCAAACGTTTGTCCAGAAAAAAATGCATTCAAAAAAGTACCGAAAAAATCGCATGTTTTTTTTTCTTCAAGATACAAAATTCGTCACAACGATTTCTTATTGAAAATTTAATTTTAACAGTTTTTTGAATGAATATCGTTACATTTGCTTGAATTAAAACAAAAATACAAAAATAATGGTTTCAGAGGTTATATTTGAAAATAGTGAAGAAATACTCAAAATGTGTTTCTCTGGCCGAGAAACGTCGATTTTGAAAATATTATTGAAAATCGAGGTACATTTTTATTTATTGTTCAATCGAGATGAAATCCCTCTTAATGAGTGTTTTATAGGGAATTAAGCTGAATTCGGTCAAATATTTGTCCAGAAAAAAATGCATTCAAAAGTGTACCGAAAAAATCGCATGTTTTTTTCTTCAAGATACAAAATCCGTGAGTACGATTTCTTATTGAAAATTGAATTTTAACTGTTTTTTGAATGAATATCGTTATGTTTGCTTGAATTAAAGCAAAATGTACAAAAATAATGGTTTCAGTGGTTATATTTGAAAATAGTGAAGAAATACTCAAAATGTGTTTCTCTGGCCGAGAAACGTCGATTTTGAAAATATTATTAAAAATCGAGGTACATTTTTGTTTATTGTTCAATCGAGATGAAATCACTTTTAATGAGTGTTTTATAGGCAATTAAGCTGAATTCGGTCAAACTTTGTCCAGAAAAAATGCATTCAAAAGTATACCGAAAAAATCGCATGTTTTTTTCTTCATGATACAAAATCCGTGAGTACGATTTCTTATTGAATATTGAATTTTAACAGTTTTTTGAATGAATATCGTTATATTTGCTTGAATTAAAGCAAAAAGTACAAAATAATGGTTTCAGTGGTTATATATAAAAATAGTGAAGAAATACTCAAAATGTGTTTCTCTGGCCGAGAAACGTCGATTTTGAAAATATTATTAAAAATCGAGGTACATTTTTATTTATTGTTCAATCGAGATGAAATCACTTTTAATGAGTGTTTTATAGAGAATTAAGCAGAATTCGGTCAAATATTTGTCCAGAAAAAAATGCATTCAAAAAAGTACCGAAAAAATCGCATGTTTTTTTTCTTCAGATACAAAATTCGTCACAACGATTTCTTATTGAAAATTTAATTTTAACAGTTTTTTGAATAAATATCGTTACATTTGCTTGAATTAAAGCAAAAAGTACAAAAATAATGGTTTCAGTGGTTATATTTGAAAATAGTGAAGAAATACTCAAAATGTGTTTCTCTGGCCGAGAAACGTCGAGTTTGAAAATATTATTAAAAATAGAGGTACATTTTTATTAATTGTTCAATCGAGATGAAATCACTTTTAATGAGTGTTTTATAGGGAATTAAGCTGAATTCGGTCAAAGATTTGTCCAGAAAAAAATGCATTCAAAAGTGTACCGAAAAAATCGCATGTTTTTTTCTTCAAGATACAAAATCCGTGACTACGATTTCTTATTGAAAATTGAATTTTAACAGTTTTTTGAATGAATATCGTTACATTTGCTTGAATTAAAACAAAAAGTACAAAAATAATGGTTTCAGAGGTTATATTTGAAAATAGTGAAGAAATACTCAAAATGTGTTTCTCTGGCCGAGAAACGTCGATTTTGAAAATATTATTGAAAATCGAGGTACATTTTTATTTATTGTTCAATCGAGATGAAATCCCTCTTAATGAGTGTTTTATAGGGAATTAAGCTGAATTCGGTCAAATATTTGTCCAGAAAAAAATGCATTCAAAAAAGTACCGAAAAAATCGCATGTTTTTTTATTCTTCAAGATACAAAATTCGTCACAACGATTTCTTATTGAAAATTTAATTTTAACAGTTTTTTGAATGAATATCGTTACATTTGCTTGAATTAAAGCAAAAATTACAAAAATAATGGTTTCAGTGGTTATATTTGAAAATAGTGAAGAAATACTCAAAATGTGTTTCTCTGGCCGAGAAACGTCGATTTTGAAAATATTATTAAAAATCGAGGTACATTTTTGTTTATTGTTCAATCGAGATGAAATCACTTTTTATGAGTGTTTTATAGGCAATTAAGCTGAATTCGGTCAAAGGTTTGTCCAGAAAAAAATGCATTCAAAACTGTACCGAAAAAATCGCATGTTTTTTTCTTCAAGATACAAAATCCGTGAGTACGATTTCTTATTGAAAATTGAATTTTAACTGTTTTTTGAATGAATATCGTTATGTTTGCTTGAATTAAAGCAAAAGGTACAAAAATAATGGTTTCAGTGGTTATATTTGAAAATAGTGAAGAAATACTCAAAATGTGTTTCTCTGGCCGAGAAACGTCGATTTTGAAAATATTATTAAAAATCGAGGTACATTTTTATTTATTGTTCAATCGAGATGAAATCACTTTTAATGAGTGTTTTATAGGGAATTAAGCTGAATTCGGTCAAATATTTGTCCAGAAAAAAATGCATTCAAAAGTGTACCGAAAAAATCGCATGTTTTTTTTCTTCAAGATACAAAATCCGTGAGTACGATTTCTTATTGAATATTGAATTTTAACAGTTTTTTGAATGAATATCGTTATATTTGCTTGAATTAAAGCAAAAAGTACAAAATAATGGTTTCAGTGGTTATATATAAAAATAGTGAAGAAATACTCAAAATGTGTTTCTCTGGCCGAGAAACGTCGAGTTTGAAAATATTATTAAAAATAGAGGTACATTTTTATTAATTGTTCAATCGAGATGAAATCACTTTTAATGAGTGTTTTATAGGGAATTAAGCTGAATTCGGTCAAAGATTTGTCCAGAAAAAAATGCATTCAAAAGTGTACCGAAAAAATCGCATGTTTTTTTCTTCAAGATACAAAATCCGTGACTACGATTTCTTATTGAAAATTGAATTTTAACAGTTTTTTGAATGAATATCGTTACATTTGCTTGAATTAAAACAAAAAGTACAAAAATAATGGTTTCAGAGGTTATATTTGAAAATAGTGAAGAAATACTCAAAATGTGTTTCTCTGGCCGAGAAACGTCGATTTTGAAAATATTATTGAAAATCGAGGTACATTTTTATTTATTGTTCAATCGAGATGAAATCCCTCTTAATGAGTGTTTTATAGGGAATTAAGCTGAATTCGGTCAAATATTTGTCCAGAAAAAAATGCTTTCAACAAAGTACCGAAAAAATCGCATGTTTTTTTATTCTTCAAGATACAAAATTCGTCACAACGATTTCTTATTGAAAATTTAATTTTAACAGTTTTTTGAATGAATATCGTTACATTTGCTTGAATTAAAGCAAAAATTACAAAAATAATGGTTTCAGTGGTTATATTTGAAAATAGTGAAGAAATACTCAAAATGTGTTTCTCTGGCCGAGAAACGTCGATTTTGAAAATATTATTAAAAATCGAGGTACATTTTTGTTTATTGTTCAATCGAGATGAAATCACTTTTTATGAGTGTTTTATAGGCAATTAAGCTGAATTCGGTCAAAGGTTTGTCCAGAAAAAAATGCATTCAAAACTGTACCGAAAAAATCGCATGTTTTTTTCTTCAAGATACAAAATCCGTGAGTACGATTTCTTATTGAAAATTGAATTTTAACTGTTTTTTGAATGAATATCGTTATGTTTGCTTGAATTAAAGCAAAAGGTACAAAAATAATGGTTTCAGTGGTTATATTTGAAAATAGTGAAGAAATACTCAAAATGTGTTTCTCTGGCCGAGAAACGTCGATTTTGAAAATATTATTAAAAATCGAGGTACATTTTTATTTATTGTTCAATCGAGATGAAATCACTTTTAATGAGTGTTTTATAGGGAATTAAGCTGAATTCGGTCAAATATTTGTCCAGAAAAAAATGCATTCAAAAGTGTACCGAAAAAATCGCATGTTTTTTTTCTTCAAGATACAAAATCCGTGAGTACGATTTCTTATTGAAAATTGAATTTTAACAGTTTTTTGAATGAATATCGTTATATTTGCTTGAATTAAAGCAAAAAGTACAAAAATAATGGTTTCAGAGGTTATATTTGAAAATAGTGAAGAAATACTCAAAATGTGTTTCTCTGGCCGAGAAACGTCGATTTTGAAAATATTATTAAAAATCGAGGTACATTTTTATTTATTGTTCAATCGAGATGAAATCCGTCTTAATGAGTGTTTTATAGGGAATTAAGCTGATTTCGGTCAAACATTAGTCCAGAAAAAAATGCATTCAAAAAAGTACCGAAAAAATCGCATGTTTTTTTTTCTTCAAGATACAAAATTCGTCACAACGATTTCTTATTGAAAATTGAATTTTAACAGTTTTTTGAATGAATATCGTTACATTTGCTTGAATTAAAACAAAAAGTACAAAAATAATGGTTTCAGAGGTTATATTTGAAAATAGTGAAGAAATACTCAAAATGTGTTTTGCTGGCCGAGAAACGTCGATTTTGAAAATATTATTGAAAATCGAGGTACATTTTTATTTATTGTTCAATCGAGATGAAATCCCTCTTAATGAGTGTTTTATAGGGAATTAAGCTGAATTCGGTCAAATATTTGTCCAGAAAAAAATGCATTCAAAAAAGTACCGAAAAAATCGCATGTTTTTTTATTCTTCAAGATACAAAATTCGTCACAACGATTTCTTATTGAAAATTTAATTTTAACAGTTTTTTGAATGAATATCGTTACATTTGCTTGAATTAAAGCAAAAATTACAAAAATAATGGTTTCAGTGGTTATATTTGAAAATAGTGAAGAAATACTCAAAATGTGTTTCTCTGGCCGAGAAACGTCGATTTTGAAAATATTATTAAAAATCGAGGTACATTTTTGTTTATTGTTCAATCGAGATGAAATCACTTTTTATGAGTGTTTTATAGGCAATTAAGCTGAATTCGGTCAAAGGTTTGTCCAGAAAAAAATGCATTCAAAAGTGTACCGAAAAAATCGCATGTTTTTTTCTTCAAGATACAAAATCCGTGAGTACGATTTCTTATTGAAAATTGAATTTTAACAGTTTTTTGAATGAATATCGTTATATTTGCTTGAATTAAAGCAAAAAGTACAAAAATAATGGTTTCAGAGGTTATATTTGAAAATAGTGAAGAAATACTCAAAATGTGTTTCTCTGGCCGAGAAACGTCGATTTTGAAAATATTATTAAAAATCGAGGTACATTTTTGTTTATTGTTCAATCGAGATGAAATCACTTTTAATGAGTGTTTTATAGGCAATTAAGCTGAATTCGGTCAAACGTTTGTCCAGAAAAAAATGCATTCAAAAGTGTACCGAAAAAATCGCATGTTTTTTTCTTCAAGATACAAAATCCGTGAGTACGATTTCTTATTGAAAATTGAATTTTAACAGTTTTTTGAATGAATATCGTTATATTTGCTTGAATTAAAGCAAAAAGTACAAAAATAATGGTTTCAGAGGTTATATTTGAAAATAGTGAAGAAATACTCAAAATGTGTTTCTCTGGCCGAGAAACGTCGATTTTGAAAATATTATTAAAAATCGAGGTACATTTTTATTTATTGTTCAATCGAGATGAAATCCGTCTTAATGAGTGTTTTATAGGGAATTAAGCTGATTTCGGTCAAACATTAGTCCAGAAAAAAATGCATTCAAAAAAGTACCGAAAAAATCGCATGTTTTTTTTTCTTCAAGATACAAAATTCGTCACAACGATTTCTTATTGAAAATTGAATTTTAACAGTTTTTTGAATGAATATCGTTACATTTGCTTGAATTAAAACAAAAAGTACAAAAATAATGGTTTCAGAGGTTATATTTGAAAATAGTGAAGAAATACTCAAAATGTGTTTTGCTGGCCGAGAAACGTCGATTTTGAAAATATTATTGAAAATCGAGGTACATTTTTATTTATTGTTCAATCGAGATGAAATCCCTCTTAATGAGTGTTTTATAGGGAATTAAGCTGAATTCGGTCAAATATTTGTCCAGAAAAAAATGCATTCAAAAAAGTACCGAAAAAATCGCATGTTTTTTTATTCTTCAAGATACAAAATTCGTCACAACGATTTCTTATTGAAAATTTAATTTTAACAGTTTTTTGAATGAATATCGTTACATTTGCTTGAATTAAAGCAAAAATTACAAAAATAATGGTTTCAGAGGTTATATTTGAAAATAGTGAAGAAATACTCAAAATGTGTTTCTCTGGCCGAGAAACGTCGATTTTGAAAATATTATTAAAAATCGAGGTACATTTTTGTTTATTGTTCAATCGAGATGAAATCACTTTTAATGAGTGTTTTATAGGCAATTAAGCTGAATTCGGTCAAACGTTTGTCCAGAAAAAAATGCATTCAAAAGTGTACCGAAAAAATCGCATGTTTTTTTCTTCAAGATACAAAATCCGTGAGTACGATTTCTTATTGAAAATTGAATTTTAACAGTTTTTTGAATGAATATCGTTATGTTTGCTTGAATTAAAGCAAAAGGTACAAAAATAATGGTTTCAGTGGTTATATTTGAAAATAGTGAAGAAATACTCAAAATGTGTTTCTCTGGCCGAGAAACGTCGATTTTGAAAATATTATTAAAAATCGAGGTACATTTTTATTTATTGTTCAATCGAGATGAAATCACTTTTAATGAGTGTTTTATAGGGAATTAAGCTGAATTCGGTCAAATATTTGTCCAGAAAAAAATGCATTCAAAAGTGTACCGAAAAAATCGCATTTTTTTTTCTTCAAGATACAAAATCCGTGAGTACGATTTCTTATTGAAAATTGAATTTTAACAGTTTTTTGAATGAATATCGTTATATTTGCTTGAATTAAAGCAAAAAGTACAAAAATAATGGTTTCAGTGGTTATATTTGAAAATAGTGAAGAAATACTCAAAATGTGTTTCTCTGGCCGAGAAACGTCGAGTTTGAAAATATTATAAAAAATAGAGGTACATTTTTATTAATTGTTCAATCGAGATGAAATCACTTTTAATGAGTGTTTTATAGGGAATTAAGCTGAATTCGGTCAAAGATTTGTCCAGAAAAAAATGCATTCAAAAGTGTACCGAAAAAATCGCATGTTTTTTTTCTTCAAGATACAAAATCCGTGACTACGATTTCTTATTGCAAATTGAATTTTAACAGTTTTTTGAATGAATATCGTTACATTTGCTTGAATTAAAACAAAAAGTACAAAAATAATGGTTTCAGAGGTTATATTTGAAAATAGTGAAGAAATACTCAAAATGTGTTTCTCTGGCCGAGAAACGTCGATTTTGAAAATATTATTGAAAATCGAGGTACATTTTTATTTATTGTTCAATCGAGATGAAATCCCTCTTAATGAGTGTTTTATAGGGAATTAAGCTGATTTCGGTCAAACATTAGTCCAGAAAAAAATGCATTCAAAAAAGTACCGAAAAAATCGCATGTTTTTTTTTCTTCAAGATACAAAATTCGTCACAACGATTTCTTATTGAAAATTTAATTTTAACAGTTTTTTGAATGAATATCGTTACATTTGCTTGAATTAAAGCAAAAATTACAAAAATAATGGTTTCAGTGGTTATATTTGAAAATAGTGAAGAAATACTCAAAATGTGTTTCTCTGGCCGAGAAACGTCGATTTTGAAAATATTATTAAAAATCGAGGTACATTTTTGTTTATTGTTCAATCGAGATGAAATCACTTTTAATGAGTGTTTTATAGGCAATTAAGCTGAATTCGGTCAAACGTTTGTCCAGAAAAAAATGCATTCAAAAGTGTACCGAAAAAATCGCATGTTTTTTTCTTCAAGATACAAAATCCGTGAGTACGATTTCTTATTGAAAATTGAATTTTAACAGTTTTTTGAATGAATATCGTTATATTTGCTTGAATTAAAGCAAAAAGTACAAAAATAATGGTTTCAGTGGTTATATTTGAAAATAGTGAAGAAATACTCAAAATGTGTTTCTCTGGCCGAGAAACGTCGAGTTTGAAAATATTATTAAAAATAGAGGTACATTTTTATTAATTGTTCAATCGAGATGAAATCACTTTTAATGAGTGTTTTATAGGGAATTAAGCTGAATTCGGTCAAACATTTGTCCAGAAAAAAATGCATTCAAAAGTGTACCGAAAAAATCGCATGTTTTTTTTCTTCAAGATACAAAATCCGTGACTACGATTTCTTATTGCAAATTGAATTTTAACAGTTTTTTGAATGAATATCGTTACATTTGCTTGAATTAAAACAAAAAGTACAAAAATAATGGTTTCAGAGGTTATATTTGAAAATAGTGAAGAAATACTCAAAATGTGTTTCTCTGGCCGAGAAACGTCGATTTTGAAAATATTATTGAAAATCGAGGTACATTTTTATTTATTGTTCAATCGAGATGAAATCCCTCTTAATGAGTGTTTTATAGGGAATTAAGCTGATTTCGGTCAAACATTAGTCCAGAAAAAAATGCATTCAAAAAAGTACCGAAAAAATCGCATGTTTTTTTTTCTTCAAGATACAAAATTCGTCACTACGATTTCTTATTGAAAATTTTATTTTAACAGTTTTTTGAATGAATATCGTTACATTTGCTTGAATTAAAGCAAAAATTACAAAAATAATGGTTTCAGTGGTTATATTTGAAATTAGTGAAGAAATACTCAAAATGTGTTTCTCTGGCCGAGAAACGTCGATTTTGAAAATATTATTAAAAATCGAGGTACATTTTTGTTTATTGTTCAATCGAGATGAAATCACTTTTAATGAGTGTTTTATAGGCAATTAAGCTGAATTCGGTCAAACGTTTGTCCAGAAAAAAATGCATTCAAAAGTGTACCGAAAAAATCGCATGTTTTTTTCTTCAAGATACAAAATCCGTGAGTACGATTTCTTATTGAAAATTGAATTTTAACAGTTTTTTGAATGAATATCGTTATGTTTGCTTGAATTAAAGCAAAAGGTACAAAAATAATGGTTTCAGTGGTTATATTTGAAAATAGTGAAGAAATACTCAAAATGTGTTTCTCTGGCCGAGAAACGTCGATTTTGAAAATATTATTAAAAATCGAGGTACATTTTTATTTATTGTTCAATCGAGATGAAATCCCTCTTAATGAGTGTTTTATAGGGAATTAAGCTGATTTCGGTCAAACATTAGTCCAGAAAAAAATGCATTCAAAAAAGTACCGAAAAAATCGCATGTTTTTTTTTCTTCAAGATACAAAATTCGTCACAACGATTTCTTATTGAAAATTTAATTTTAACAGTTTTTTGAATGAATATCGTTACATTTGCTTGAATTAAAGCAAAAATTACAAAAATAATGGTTTCAGTGGTTATATTTGAAAATAGTGAAGAAATACTCAAAATGTGTTTCTCTGGCCGAGAAACGTCGATTTTGAAAATATTATTAAAAATCGAGGTACATTTTTATTTATTGTTCAATCGAGATGAAATCCCTCTTAATGAGTGTTTTATAGGGAATTAAGCTGATTTCGGTCAAACATTAGTCCAGAAAAAAATGCATTCAAAAAAGTACCGAAAAAATCGCATGTTTTTTTTTCTTCAAGATACAAAATTCGTCACAACGATTTCTTATTGAAAATTTAATTTTAACAGTTTTTTGAATGAATATCGTTACATTTGCTTGAATTAAAGCAAAAATTACAAAAATAATGGTTTCAGTGGTTATATTTGAAAATAGTGAAGAAATACTCAAAATGTGTTTCTCTGGCCGAGAAACGTCGATTTTGAAAATATTATTAAAAATCGAGGTACATTTTTATTTATTGTTCAATCGAGATGAAATCCCTCTTAATGAGTGTTTTATAGGGAATTAAGCTGATTTCGGTCAAACATTAGTCCAGAAAAAAATGCATTCAAAAAAGTACCGAAAAAATCGCATGTTTTTTTTTCTTCAAGATACAAAATTCGTCACAACGATTTCTTATTGAAAATTTAATTTTAACAGTTTTTTGAATGAATATCGTTACATTTGCTTGAATTAAAGCAAAAATTACAAAAATAATGGTTTCAGTGGTTATATTTGAAAATAGTGAAGAAATACTCAAAATGTGTTTCTCTGGCCGAGAAACGTCGATTTTGAAAATATTATTAAAAATCGAGGTACATTTTTGTTTATTGTTCAATCGAGATGAAATCACTTTTAATGAGTGTTTTATAGGCAATTAAGCTGAATTCGGTCAAACGTTTGTCCAGAAAAAAATGCATTCAAAAGTGTACCGAAAAAATCGCATGTTTTTTTCTTCAAGATACAAAATCCGTGAGTACGATTTCTTATTGAAAATTGAATTTTAACAGTTTTTTGAATGAATATCGTTATGTTTGCTTGAATTAAAGCAAAATGTACAAAAATAATGGTTTCAGTGGTTATATTTGAAAATAGTAAAGAAATACTCAAAATGTGTTTCTCTGGCCGAGAAACGTCGATTTTGAAAATATTATTAAAAATCGAGGTACATTTTTATTTATTGTTCAATCGAGATGAAATCACTTTTAATGAGTGTTTTATAGGGAATTATGCAGAATTCGGTCAAATATTTGTCCAGAAAAAAATGCATTCAAAAAAGTACCGGAAAAATCGCATGTTTTTTTTCTTCAAGATACAAAATTCGTCACAACGATTTCTTATTGAAAATTTAATTTTAACAGTTTTTTGAATGAATATCGTTACATTTGCTTGAATTAAAGCAAAAATTACAAAAATAATGGTTTCAGTGGTTATATTTGAAAATAGTGAAGAAATACTCAAAATGTGTTTCTCTGGCCGAGAAACGTCGATTTTGAAAATATTATTAAAAATCGAGGTACATTTTTGTTTATTGTTCAATCGAGATGAAATCACTTTTAATGAGTGTTTTATAGGCAATTAAGCTGAATTCGGTCAAACGTTTGTCCAGAAAAAAATGCATTCAAAAGTGTACCGAAAAAATCGCATGTTTTTTTCTTCAAGATACAAAATCCGTGAGTACGATTTCTTATTGAAAATTGAATTTTAACAGTTTTTTGAATGAATATCGTTATATTTGCTTGAATTAAAGCAAAAAGTACAAAAATAATGGTTTCAGTGGTTATATTTGAAAATAGTGAAGAAATACTCAAAATGTGTTTCTCTGGCCGAGAAACGTCGAGTTTGAAAATATTATTAAAAATAGAGGTACATTTTTATTAATTGTTCAATCGAGATGAAATCACTTTTAATGAGTGTTTTATAGGGAATTAAGCTGAATTCGGTCAAAGATTTGTCCAGAAAAAAATGCATTCAAAAGTGTACCGAAAAAATCGCATGTTTTTTTTCTTCAAGATACAAAATCCGTGACCACGATTTCTTATTGCAAATTGAATTTTAACAGTTTTTTGAATGAATATCGTTACATTTGCTTGAATTAAAACAAAAAGTACAAAAATAATGGTTTCAGAGGTTATATTTGAAAATAGTGAAGAAATACTCAAAATGTGTTTCTCTGGCCGAGAAACGTCGATTTTGAAAATATTATTGAAAATCGAGGTACATTTTTATTTATTGTTCAATCGAGATGAAATCCCTCTTAATGAGTGTTTTATAGGGAATTAAGCTGATTTCGGTCAAACATTAGTCCAGAAAAAAATGCATTCAAAAAAGTACCGAAAAAATCGCATGTTTTTTTTTCTTCAAGATACAAAATTCGTCACAACGATTTCTTATTGAAAATTTAATTTTAACAGTTTTTTGAATGAATATCGTTACATTTGCTTGAATTAAAGAAAAAATTACAAAAATAATGGTTTCAGTGGTTATATTTGAAAATAGTGAAGAAATACTCAAAATGTGTTTCTCTGGCCGAGAAACGTCGATTTTGAAAATATTATTAAAAATCGAGGTACATTTTTGTTTATTGTTCAATCGAGATGAAATCACTTTTAATGAGTGTTTTATAGTCAATTAAGCTGAATTCGGTCAAACGTTTGTCCAGAAAAAAATGCATTCAAAAGTGTACCGAAAAAATCGCATGTTTTTTTCTTCAAGATACAAAATCCGTGAGTACGATTTCTTATTGAAAATTGAATTTTAACAGTTTTTTGAATGAATATCGTTATGTTTGCTTGAATTAAAGCAAAATGTACAAAAATAATGGTTTCAGTGGTTATATTTGAAAATAGTGAAGAAATACTCAAAATGTGTTTCTCTGGCCGAGAAACGTCGATTTTGAAAATATTATTAAAAATCGAGGTACATTTTTATTTATTGTTCAATCGAGATGAAATCACTTTTAATGAGTGTTTTATAGGGAATTATGCAGAATTCGGTCAAATATTTGTCCAGAAAAAAATGCATTCAAAAAAGTACCGGAAAAATCGCATGTTTTTTTTCTTCAAGATACAAAATTCGTCACAACGATTTCTTATTGAAAATTTAATTTTAACAGTTTTTTGAATGAATATCGTTACATTTGCTTGAATTAAAGCAAAAATTACAAAAATAATGGTTTCAGTGGTTATATTTGAAAATAGTGAAGAAATACTCAAAATGTGTTTCTCTGGCCGAGAAACGTCGATTTTGAAAATATTATTAAAAATCGAGGTACATTTTTGTTTATTGTTCAATCGAGATGAAATCACTTTTAATGAGTGTTTTATAGGCAATTAAGCTGAATTCGGTCAAACGTTTGTCCAGAAAAAAATGCATTCAAAAGTGTACCGAAAAAATCGCATGTTTTTTTCTTCAAGATACAAAATCCGTGAGTACGATTTCTTATTGAAAATTGAATTTTAACAGTTTTTTGAATGAATATCGTTATATTTGCTTGAATTAAAGCAAAAAGTACAAAAATAATGGTTTCAGTGGTTATATTTGAAAATAGTGAAGAAATACTCAAAATGTGTTTCTCTGGCCGAGAAACGTCGAGTTTGAAAATATTATTAAAAATAGAGGTACATTTTTATTAATTGTTCAATCGAGATGAAACCACTTTTAATGAGTGTTTTATAGGGAATTAAGCTGATTTCGGTCAAACATTAGTCCAGAAAAAAATGCATTCAAAAAAGTACCGAAAAAATCGCATGTTTTTTTTTCTTCAAGATACAAAATTCGTCACAACGATTTCTTATTGAAAATTTAATTTTAACAGTTTTTTGAATGAATATCGTTACATTTGCTTGAATTAAAGAAAAAATTACAAAAATAATGGTTTCAGTGGTTATATTTGAAAATAGTGAAGAAATACTCAAAATGTGTCTCTCTGGCCGAGAAACGTCGATTTTGAAAATATTATTAAAAATCGAGGTACATTTTTGTTTATTGTTCAATCGAGATGAAATCACTTTTAATGAGTGTTTAAGCTGAATTCGGTCAAACGTTTGTCCAGAAAAAAATGCATTCAAAAGTGTACCGAAAAAATCGCATGTTTTTTTCTTCAAGATACAAAATCCGTGAGTACGATTTCTTATTGAAAATTGAATTTTAACAGTTTTTTGAATGAATATCGTTATGTTTGCTTGAATTAAAGCAAAAGGTACAAAAATAATGGTTTCAGTGGTTATATTTGAAAATAGTGAAGAAATACTCAAAATGTCTTTCTCTGGCCGAGAAACGTCGATTTTGAAAATATTATTAAAAATCGAGGTACATTTTTATTTATTGTTCAATCGAGATGAAATCCCTCTTAATGAGTGTTTTATAGGGAATTAAGCTGATTTCGGTCAAACATTAGTCCAGAAAAAAATGCATTCAAAAAAGTACCGAAAAAATCGCATGTTTTTTTTTCTTCAAGATACAAAATTCGTCACAACGATTTCTTATTGAAAATTTAATTTTAACAGTTTTTTGAATGAATATCGTTACATTTGCTTGAATTAAAGCAAAAATTACAAAAATAATGGTTTCAGTGGTTATATTTGAAAATAGTGAAGAAATACTAAAAATGTGTTTCTCTGGCCGAGAAACGTCGATTTTGAAAATATTATTAAAAATCGAGGTACATTTTTATTTATTGTTCAATCGAGATGAAATCCCTCTTAATGAGTGTTTTATAGGGAATTAAGCTGATTTCGGTCAAACATTAGTCCAGAAAAAAATGCATTCAAAAAAGTACCGAAAAAATCGCATGTTTTTTTTTCTTCAAGATTCAAAATTCGTCACAACGATTTCTTATTGAAAATTTAATTTTAACAGTTTTTTGAATGAATATCGTTACATTTGCTTGAATTAAAGCAAAAATTACAAAAATAATGGTTTCAGTGGTTATATTTGAAAATAGTGAAGAAATACTCAAAATGTGTTTCTCTGGCCGAGAAACGTCGATTTTGAAAATATTATTAAAAATCGAGGTACATTTTTATTTATTGTTCAATCGAGATGAAATCCCTCTTAATGAGTGTTTTATAGGGAATTAAGCTGATTTCGGTCAAACATTAGTCCAGAAAAAAATGCATTCAAAAAAGTACCGAAAAAATCGCATGTTTTTTTTTCTTCAAGATACAAAATTCGTCACAACGATTTCTTATTGAAAATTTAATTTTTACAGTTTTTTGAATGAATATCGTTACATTTGCTTGAATTAAAGCAAAAATTACAAAAATAATGGTTTCAGTGGTTATATTTGAAAATAGTGAAGAAATACTCAAAATGTGTTTCTCTGGCCGAGAAACGTCGATTTTGAAAATATTATTAAAAATCGAGGTACATTTTTGTTTATTGTTCAATCGAGATGAAATCACTTTTAATGAGTGTTTTATAGGGAATTATGCAGAATTCGGTCAAATATTTGTCCAGAAAAAAATGCATTCAAAAAAGTACCGGAAAAATCGCATGTTTTTTTTCTTCAAGATACAAAATTCGTCACAACGATTTCTTATTGAAAATTTAATTTTAACAGTTTTTTGAATAAATATCGTTACATTTGCTTGAATTAAAGCAAAAAGTACAAAAATAATGGTTTCAGTGGTTATATTTAAAAATAGTGAAGAAATACTCAAAATGTGTTTCTCTGGCCGAGAAACGTCGATTTTGAAAATATTATTGAAAATCGAGGTACATTTTTATTTATTGTTCAATCGAGATGAAATCCCTCTTAATGAGTGTTTTATAGGGAATTAAGCTGATTTCGGTCAAACATTAGTCCAGAAAAAAATGCATTCAAAAAAGTACCGAAAAAATCGCATGTTTTTTTTCTTCAAGATACAAAATTCGTCACAACGATTTCTTATTGAAAATTTAATTTTAACAGTTTTTTGAATAAATATCGTTACATTTGCTTGAATTAAAACAAAAAGTACAAAAATAATGGTTTCAGTGGTTATATTTGAAAATAGTGAAGAAATACTCAAAATGTGTTTCTCTGGCCGAGAAACGTCGATTTTGAAAATATTATTCAAAATCGAGGTACATTTTTATTTATTGTTCAATCGAGATGAAATCCCTCTTAATGAGTGTTTTATAGGGAATTAAGCTGAATTCGGTCAAATATTTGTCCAGAAAAAAATGCATTCAAAAAAGTACCGGAAAAATCGCATGTTTTTTTTCTTCAAGATACAAAATTCGTCACAACGATTTCTTATTGAAAATTTAATTTTAACAGTTTTTTGAATAAATATCGTTACATTTGCTTGAATTAAAGCAAAAAGTACAAAAATAATGGTTTCAGTGGTTATATTTGAAAATAGTGAAGAATTACTCAAAATGTGTTTCTCTGGCTGAGAAACGTCGATTTTGAAAATATTATTCAAAATCGAGGTACATTTTTATTTATTGTTCAATCGAGATGAAATCCCTCTTAATGAGTGTTTTATAGGGAATTAAGCTGAATTCGGTCAAATATTTGTCCAGAAAAAAATGCATTCAAAAAAGTACCGGAAAAATCGCATGTTTTTTTTCTTCAAGATACAAAATTCGTCACAACGATTTCTTATTGAAAATTTAATTTTAACAGTTTTTTGAATGAATATCGTTACATTTGCTTGAATTAAAGCAAAAATTACAAAAATAATGGTTTCAGTGGTTATATTTGAAAATAGTGAAGAAATACTCAAAATGTGTTTCTCTGGCCGAGAAACGTCGATTTTGAAAATATTATTAAAAATCGAGGTACATTTTTGTTTATTGTTCAATCGAGATGAAATCACTTTTAATGAGTGTTTTATAGGGAATTAAGCTGATTTCGGTCAAACATTAGTCCAGAAAAAAATGCATTCAAATAAGTACCGAAAAAATCGCATGTTTTTTTTTCTTCAAGATACAAAATTCGTCACAACGATTTCTTATTGAAAATTTAATTTTAACAGTTTTTTGAATGAATATCGTTACATTTGCTTGAATTAAAGCAAAAATTACAAAAATAATGGTTTCAGTGGTTATATTTGAAAATAGTGAAGAAATACTCAAAATGTGTTTCTCTGGCCGAGAAACGTCGATTTTGAAAATATTATTAAAAATCGAGGTACATTTTTGTTTATTGTTCAATCGAGATGAAATCACTTTTAATGAGTTTTTTATAGGCAATTAAGCTGAATTCGGTCAAACGTTTGTCTAGAAAAAAATGCATTCAAAAGTGTACCGAAAAAATCGCATGTTTTTTTCTTCAAGATACAAAATCCGTGAGTACGATTTCTTATTGAAAATTGAGTTTTAACAGTTTTTTGAATGAATATCGTTATATTTGCTTGAATTAAAGCAAAAAGTACAAAAATAATGGTTTCAGTGGTTATATTTGAAAATAGTGAAGAAATACTCAAAATGTGTTTCTCTGGCCGAGAAACGTCGAGTTTGAAAATATTATTAAAAATAGAGGTACATTTTTATTCATTGTTCAATCGAGATGAAATCACTTTTAATGAGTGTTTTATAGGGAATTAAGCTGAATTCGGTCAAAGATTTGTCCAGAAAAAAATGCATTCAAAAGTGTACCGAAAAAATCGCATGTTTTTTTTCTTCAAGATACAAAATCCGTGACTACGATTTCTTATTGCAAATTGAATTTTAACAGTTTTTTGAATGAATATCGTTACATTTGCTTGAATTAAAACAAAAAGTACAAAAATAATGGTTTCAGAGGTTATATTTGAAAATAGTGAAGAAATACTCAAAATGTGTTTCTCTGGCCAAGAAACGTCGATTTTGAAAATATTATTGAAAATCGAGGTACATTTTTATTTATTGTTCAATCGAGATGAAATCACTTTTAATGAGTGTTTTATAGGCAATTAAGCTGAATTCGGTCAAACGTTTGTCCAGAAAAACATGCATTCAAAAGTGTACCGAAAAAATCGCATGTTTTTTTCTTCAAGATACAAAATCCGTGAGTACGATTTCTTATTGAAAATTGAATTTTAACAGTTTTTTGAATGAATATCGTTATATTTGCTTGAATTAAAGCAAAAAGTACAAAAATAATGGTTTCAGTGGTTATATTTGAAAATAGTGAAGAAATACTCAAAATGTGTTTCTCTGGCCGAGAAACGTCGAGTTTGAAAATATTATTAAAAATAGAGGTACATTTTTATTAATTGTTCAATCGAGATGAAATCACTTTTAATGAGTGTTTTATAGGGAATTAAGCTGAATTCGGTCAAAGATTTGTCCAGAAAAAAATGCATTCAAAAGTGTACCGAAAAAATCGCATGTTTTTTTTCTTCAAGATATAAAATCCGTGACTACGATTTCTTATTGCAAATTGAATTTTAACAGTTTTTTGAATGAATATCGTTACATTTGCTTGAATTAAAACAAAAAGTACAAAAATAATGGTTTCAGAGGTTATATTTGAAAATAGTGAAAAAATACTCAAAATGTGTTTCTCTGGCCGAGAAACGTCGATTTTGAAAATATTATTGAAAATCGAGGTACATTTTTATTTATTGTTCAATCGAGATGAAATCCCTCTTAATGAGTGTTTTATAGGGAATTAAGCTGATTTCGGTCAAACATTAGTCCAGAAAAAAATGCATTCAAAAAAGTACCGAAAAAATCGCATGTTTTTTTTTCTTCAAGATACAAAATTCGTCACAACGATTTCTTATTGAAAATTTAATTTTAACAGTTTTTGAATGAATATCGTTACATTTGCTTGAATTAAAGCAAAAATTACAAAAATAATGGTTTCAGTGGTTATATTTGAAAATAGTGAAGAAATACTCAAAATGTGTTTCTCTGGCCGAGAAACGTCGATTTTGAAAATATTATTAAAAATCGAGGTACATTTTTGTTTATTGTTCAATCGAGATGAAATCACTTTTAATGAGTGTTTTATAGGCAATTAAGCTGAATTCGGTCAAACGTTTGTCCAGAAAAAAATGCATTCAAAAGTGTACCGAAAAAATCGCATGTTTTTTTCTTCAAGATACAAAATCCGTGAGTACGATTTCTTATTGAAAATTGAATTTTAACAGTTTTTTGAATGAATATCGTTATGTTTGCTTGAATTAAAGCAAAAGGTACAAAAATAATGGTTTCAGTGGTTATATTTGAAAATAGTGAAGAAATACTCAAAATGTGTTTCTCTGGCCGAGAAACGTCGATTTTGAAAATATTATTAAAAATCGAGGTACATTTTTATTTATTGTTCAATCGAGATGAAATCCCTCTTAATGAGTGTTTTATAGGGAATTAAGCTGATTTCGGTCAAACATTAGTCCAGAGAAAAATGCATTCAAAAAAGTACCGAAAAAATCGCATGTTTTTTTTTCTTCAAGATACAAAATTCGTCACAACGATTTCTTATTGAAAATTTAATTTTAACAGTTTTTTGAATGAATATCGTTACATTTGCTTGAATTAAAGCAAAAATTACAAAAATAATGGTTTCAGTGGTTATATTTGAAAATAGTGAAGAAATACTCAAAATGTGTTTCTCTGGCCGAGAAACGTCGATTTTGAAAATATTATTAAAAATCGAGGTACATTTTTGTTTATTGTTCAATCGAGATGAAATCACTTTTAATGAGTGTTTTATAGGCGATTAAGCTGAATTCGGTCAAACGTTTGTCCAGAAAAAAATGCATTCAAAAGTGTACCGAAAAAATCGCATGTTTTTTTCTTCAAGATACAAAATCCGTGAGTACGATTTCTTATTGAAAATTGAATTTTAACAGTTTTTTGAATGAATATCGTTATATTTGCTTGAATTAAAGCAAAAAGTACAAAAATAATGGTTTCAGTGGTTATATTTGAAAATAGTGAAGAAATACTCAAAATGTGTTTCTCTGGCCGAGAAACGTCGAGTTTGAAAATATTATTAAAAATAGAGGTACATTTTTATTAATTGTTCAATCGAGATGAAATCACTTTTAATGAGTGTTTTATAGGGAATTAAGCTGAATTCGGTCAAAGATTTGTCCAGAAAAAAATGCATTCAAAAGTGTACCGAAAAAATCGCATGTTTTTTTTCTTCAAGATACAAAATCCGTGACTACGATTTCTTATTGCAAATGGAATTTTAACAGTTTTTTGAATGAATATCGTTACATTTGCTTGAATTAAAACAAAAAGTACAAAAATAATGGTTTCAGAGGTTATATTTGAAAATAGTGAAGAAATACTCAAAATGTGTTTCTCTGGCCGAGAAACGTCGATTTTGAAAATATTATTGAAAATCGAGGTACATTTTTATTTATTGTTCAATCGAGATGAAATCCCTCTTAATGAGTGTTTTATAGGGAATTAAGCTGATTTCGGTCAAACATTAGTCCAGAAAAAAATGCATTCAAAAAAGTACCGAAAAAATCGCATGTTTTTTTTTCTTCAAGATACAAAATTCGTCACAACGATTTCTTATTGAAAATTTAATTTTAACAGTTTTTTGAATGAATATCGTTACATTTGCTTGAATTAAAGCAAAAATTACAAAAATAATGGTTTCAGTGGTTATATTTGAAAATAGTGAAGAAATACTCAAAATGTGTTTCTCTGGCCGAGAAACGTCGATTTTGAAAATATTATTAAAAATCGAGGTACATTTTTATTTATTGTTCAATCGAGATGAAATCCCTCTTAATGAGTGTTTTATAGGGAATTAAGCTGATTTCGGTCAAACATTAGTCCAGAAAAAAATGCATTCAAAAAAGTACCGAAAAAATCAAATGTTTTTTTTTCTTCAAGATACAAAATTCGTCACAACGATTTCTTATTGAAAATTTAATTTTAACAGTTTTTTGAATGAATATCGTTATGTTTGCTTGAATTAAAGCAAAAGGTACAAAAATAATGGTTTCAGTGGTTATATTTGAAAATAGTGAAGAAATACTCAAAATGTGTTTCTCTGGCCGAGAAACGTCGATTTTGAAAATATTATTAAAAATCGAGGTACATTTTTGTTTATTGTTCAATCGAGATGAAATCACTTTTAATGAGTGTTTTATAGGCAATTAAGCTGAATTCGGTCAAACGTTTGTCCAGAAAAAAATGCATTCAAAAGTGTACCGAAAAAATCGCATGTTTTTTCTTCAAGATACAAAATCCGTGAGTACGATTTCTTATTGAAAATTGAATTTTAACAGTTTTTTGAATGAATATCGTTATATTTGCTTGAATTAAAGCAAAAAGTACAAAAATAATGGTTTCAGTGGTTATATTTGAAAATAGTGAAGAAATACTCAAAATGTGTTTCTCTGGCCGAGAAACGTCGAGTTTGAAAATATTATTAAAAATAGAGGTACATTTTTATTAATTGTTCAATCGAGATGAAATCACTTTTAATGAGTGTTTTATAGGGAATTAAGCTGAATTCGGTCAAAGATTTGTCCAGAAAAAAATGCATTCAAAAGTGTACCGAAAAAATCGCATGTTTTTTTCTTCAAGATACAAAATCCGTGACTACGATTTCTTATTGCAAATTGAATTTTAACAGTTTTTTGAATGAATATCGTTACATTTGCTTGAATTAAAACAAAAAGTACAAAAATAATGGTTTCAGAGGTTATATTTGAAAATAGTGAAAAAATACTCAAAATGTGTTTCTCTGGCCGAGAAACGTTGATTTTGAAAATATTATTGAAAATCGAGGTACATTTTTATTTATTGTTCAATCGAGATGAAATCCCTCTTAATGAGTGTTTTATAGGGAATTAAGCTGATTTCGGTCAAACATTAGTCCAGAAAAAAATGCATTCAAAAAAGTACCGAAAAAATCGCATGTTTTTTTTTCTTCAAGATACAAAATTCGTCACAACGATTTCTTATTGAAAATTTAATTTTAACAGTTTTTGAATGAATATCGTTACATTTGCTTGAATTAAAGCAAAAATTACAAAAATAATGGTTTCAGTGGTTATATTTGAAAATAGTGAAGAAATACTCAAAATGTGTTTCTCTGGCCGAGAAACGTCGATTTTGAAAATATTATTAAAAATCGAGGTACATTTTTGTTTATTGTTCAATCGAGATGAAATCACTTTTAATGAGTGTTTTATAGGCAATTAAGCTGAATTCGGTCAAACGTTTGTCCAGAAAAAAATGCATTCAAAAGTGTACCGAAAAAATCGCATGTTTTTTTTCTTCAAGATACAAAATCCGTGAGTACGATTTCTTATTGAAAATTGAATTTTAACAGTTTTTTGAATGAATATCGTTATGTTTGCTTGAATTAAAGCAAAAGGTACAAAAATAATGGTTTCAGTGGTTATATTTGAAAATAGTGAAGAAATACTCAAAATGTGTTTCTCTGGCCGAGAAACGTCGATTTTGAAAATATTATTAAAAATCGAGGTACATTTTTATTTATTGTTCAATCGAGATGAAATCCCTCTTAATGAGTGTTTTATAGGGAATTAAGCTGATTTCGGTCAAACATTAGTCCAGAGAAAAATGCATTCAAAAAAGTACCGAAAAAATCGCATGTTTTCTTTTCTTCAAGATACAAAATTCGTCACAACGATTTCTTATTGAAAATTTAATTTTAACAGTTTTTTGAATGAATATCGTTACATTTGCTTGAATTAAAGCAAAAATTACAAAAATAATGGTTTCAGTGGTTATATTTGAAAATAGTGAAGAAATACTCAAAATGTGTTTCTCTGGCCGAGAAACGTCGATTTTGAAAATATTATTAAAAATCGAGGTACATTTTTGTTTATTGTTCAATCGAGATGAAATCACTTTTAATGAGTGTTTTATAGGCAATTAAGCTGAATTCGGTCAAACGTTTGTCCAGAAAAAAATGCATTCAAAAGTGTACCGAAAAAATCGCATGTTTTTTTCTTCAAGATACAAAATCCGTGAGTACGATTTCTTATTGAAAATTGAATTTTAACAGTTTTTTGAATGAATATCGTTATATTTGCTTGAATTAAAGCAAAAAGTACAAAAATAATTGTTTCAGTGGTTATATTTGAAAATAGTGAAGAAATACTCAAAATGTGTTTCTCTGGCCGAGAAACGTCGAGTTTGAAAATATTATTAAAAATAGAGGTACATTTTTATTAATTGTTCAATCGAGATGAAATCACTTTTAATGAGTGTTTTATAGGGAATTAAGCTGAATTCGGTCAAAGATTTGTCCAGAAAAAAATGCATTCAAAAGTGTACCGAAAAAATCGCATGTTTTTTTCTTCAAGATACAAAATCCGTGACTACGATTTCTTATTGCAAATTGAATTTTAACAGTTTTTTGAATGAATATCGTTACATTTGCTTGAATTAAAACAAAAAGTACAAAAATAATGGTTTCAGAGGTTATATTTGAAAATAGTGAAAAAATACTCAAAATGTGTTTCTCTGGCCGAGAAACGTTGATTTTGAAAATATTATTGAAAATCGAGGTACATTTTTATTTATTGTTCAATCGAGATGAAATCCCTCTTAATGAGTGTTTTATAGGGAATTAAGCTGATTTCGGTCAAACATTAGTCCAGAAAAAAATGCATTCAAAAAAGTACCGAAAAAATCGCATGTTTTTTTTTCTTCAAGATACAAAATTCGTCACAACGATTTCTTATTGAAAATTTAATTTTAACAGTTTTTGAATGAATATCGTTACATTTGCTTGAATTAAAGCAAAAATTACAAAAATAATGGTTTCAGTGGTTATATTTGAAAATAGTGAAGAAATACTCAAAATGTGTTTCTCTGGCCGAGAAACGTCGATTTTGAAAATATTATTAAAAATCGAGGTACATTTTTGTTTATTGTTCAATCGAGATGAAATCACTTTTAATGAGTGTTTTATAGGCAATTAAGCTGAATTCGGTCAAACGTTTGTCCAGAAAAAAATGCATTCAAAAGTGTACCGAAAAAATCGCATGTTTTTTTCTTCAAGATACAAAATCCGTGAGTACGATTTCTTATTGAAAATTGAATTTTAACAGTTTTTTGAATGAATATCGTTATATTTGCTTGAATTAAAGCAAAAAGTACAAAAATAATTGTTTCAGTGGTTATATTTGAAAATAGTGAAGAAATACTCAAAATGTTTTTCTCTGGCCGAGAAACGTCGAGTTTGAAAATATTATTAAAAATAGAGGTACATTTTTATTAATTGTTCAATCGAGATGAAATCACTTTTAATGAGTGTTTTATAGGGAATTAAGCTGAATTCGGTCAAAGATTTGTCCAGAAAAAAATGCATTCAAAAGTGTACCGAAAAAATCGCATGTTTTTTTTCTTCAAGATACAAAATCCGTGACTACGATTTCTTATTGCAAATGGAATTTTAACAGTTTTTTGAATGAATATCGTTACATTTGCTTGAATTAAAACAAAAAGTACAAAAATAATGGTTTCAGAGGTTATATTTGAAAATAGTGAAGAAATACTCAAAATGTGTTTCTCTGGCCGAGAAACGTCGATTTTGAAAATATTATTGAAAATCGAGGTACATTTTTATTTATTGTTCAATCGAGATGAAATCCCTCTTAATGAGTGTTTTATAGGGAATTAAGCTGATTTCGGTCAAACATTAGTCCAGAAAAAAATGCATTCAAAAAAGTACCGAAAAAATCGCATGTTTTTTTTTCTTCAAGATACAAAATTCGTCACAACGATTTCTTATTGAAAATTTAATTTTAACAGTTTTTTGAATGAATATCGTTACATTTGCTTGAATTAAAGCAAAAATTACAAAAATAATGGTTTCAGTGGTTATATTTGAAAATAGTGAAGAAATACTCAAAATGTGTTTCTCTGGCCGAGAAACGTCGATTTTGAAAATATTATTAAAAATCGAGGTACATTTTTATTTATTGTTCAATCGAGATGAAATCCCTCTTAATGAGTGTTTTATAGGGAATTAAGCTGATTTCGGTCAAACATTAGTCCAGAAAAAAATGCATTCAAAAAAGTACCGAAAAAATCGCATGTTTTTTTTCTTCAAGATACAAAATCCGTGACTACGATTTCTTATTGCAAATTGAATTTTAACAGTTTTTTGAATGAATATCGTTACATTTGCTTGAATTAAAACAAAAAGTACAAAAATAATGGTTTCAGAGGTTATATTTGAAAATAGTGAAGAAATACTCAAAATGTGTTTCTCTGGCCGAGAAACGTCGATTTTGAAAATATTATTGAAAATCGAGGTACATTTTTATTTATTGTTCAATCGAGATGAAATCCCTCTTAATGAGTGTTTTATAGGGAATTAAGCTGATTTCGGTCAAACATTAGTCCAGAAAAAAATGCATTCAAAAAAGTACCGAAAAAATCGCATGTTTTTTTTCTTCAAGATACAAAATTCGTCACAACGATTTCTTATTGAAAATTTAATTTTAACAGTTTTTTGAATGAATATCGTTACATTTGCTTGAATTAAAGCAAAAAGTACAAAAATAATGGTTTCAGTGGTTATATTTGAAAATAGTGAAGAAATACTCAAAATGTGTTTCTCTGGCCGAGAAACGTCGATTTTGAAAATATTATTCAAAATCGAGGTACATTTTTATTTATTGTTCAATCGAGATGAAATCCCTCTTAATGAGTGTTTTATAGGGAATTAAGCTGAATTCGGTCAAATATTTGTCCAGAAAAAAATGCATTCAAAAAAGTACCGGAAAAATCGCATGTTTTTTTTCTTCAAGATACCTAATTCGTCACAACGATTTCTTATTGAAAATTTAATTTTAACAGTTTTTTGAATAAATATCGTTACATTTGCTTGAATTAAAGCAAAAAGTACAAAAATAATGGTTTCAGTGGTTATATTTGAAAATAGTGAAGAATTACTCAAAATGTGTTTCTCTGGCTGAGAAACGTCGATTTTGAAAATATTATTCAAAATCGAGGTACATTTTTATTTATTGTTCAATCGAGATGAAATCCCTCTTAATGAGTGTTTTATAGGGAATTAAGCTGAATTCGGTCAAACGTTTGTCCAGAAAAAAATGCATTCAAAAGTGTACCGAAAAAATCGCATGTTTTTTTTCTTCAAGATACAAAATCCGTGAGTACGATTTCTTATTGAAAATTGAATTTTAACAGTTTTTTGAATGAATATCGTTATGTTTGCTTGAATTAAAGCAAAAGGTACAAAAATAATGGTTTCAGTGGTTATATTTGAAAATAGTGAAGAAATACTCAAAATGTGTTTCTCTGGCCGAGAAACGTCGATTTTGAAAATATTATTAAAAATCGAGGTACATTTTTATTTATTGTTCAATCGAGATGAAATCCCTCTTAATGAGTGTTTTATAGGGAATTAAGCTGATTTCGGTCAAACATTAGTCCAGAGAAAAATGCATTCAAAAAAGTACCGAAAAAATCGCATGTTTTCTTTTCTTCAAGATACAAAATTCGTCACAACGATTTCTTATTGAAAATTTAATTTTAACAGTTTTTTGAATGAATATCGTTACATTTGCTTGAATTAAAGCAAAAATTACAAAAATAATGGTTTCAGTGGTTATATTTGAAAATAGTGAAGAAATACTCAAAATGTGTTTCTCTGGCCGAGAAACGTCGATTTTGAAAATATTATTAAAAATCGAGGTACATTTTTGTTTATTGTTCAATCGAGATGAAATCACTTTTAATGAGTGTTTTATAGGCAATTAAGCTGAATTCGGTCAAACGTTTGTCCAGAAAAAAATGCATTCAAAAGTGTACCGAAAAAATCGCATGTTTTTTTCTTCAAGATACAAAATCCGTGAGTACGATTTCTTATTGAAAATTGAATTTTAACAGTTTTTTGAATGAATATCGTTATATTTGCTTGAATTAAAGCAAAAAGTACAAAAATAATTGTTTCAGTGGTTATATTTGAAAATAGTGAAGAAATACTCAAAATGTGTTTCTCTGGCCGAGAAACGTCGAGTTTGAAAATATTATTAAAAATAGAGGTACATTTTTATTAATTGTTCAATCGAGATGAAATCACTTTTAATGAGTGTTTTATAGGGAATTAAGCTGAATTCGGTCAAAGATTTGTCCAGAAAAAAATGCATTCAAAAGTGTACCGAAAAAATCGCATGTTTTTTTCTTCAAGATACAAAATCCGTGACTACGATTTCTTATTGCAAATTGAATTTTAACAGTTTTTTGAATGAATATCGTTACATTTGCTTGAATTAAAACAAAAAGTACAAAAATAATGGTTTCAGAGGTTATATTTGAAAATAGTGAAAAAATACTCAAAATGTGTTTCTCTGGCCGAGAAACGTTGATTTTGAAAATATTATTGAAAATCGAGGTACATTTTTATTTATTGTTCAATCGAGATGAAATCCCTCTTAATGAGTGTTTTATAGGGAATTAAGCTGATTTCGGTCAAACATTAGTCCAGAAAAAAATGCATTCAAAAAAGTACCGAAAAAATCGCATGTTTTTTTTTCTTCAAGATACAAAATTCGTCACAACGATTTCTTATTGAAAATTTAATTTTAACAGTTTTTGAATGAATATCGTTACATTTGCTTGAATTAAAGCAAAAATTACAAAAATAATGGTTTCAGTGGTTATATTTGAAAATAGTGAAGAAATACTCAAAATGTGTTTCTCTGGCCGAGAAACGTCGATTTTGAAAATATTATTAAAAATCGAGGTACATTTTTGTTTATTGTTCAATCGAGATGAAATCACTTTTAATGAGTGTTTTATAGGCAATTAAGCTGAATTCGGTCAAACGTTTGTCCAGAAAAAAATGCATTCAAAAGTGTACCGAAAAAATCGCATGTTTTTTTCTTCAAGATACAAAATCCGTGAGTACGATTTCTTATTGAAAATTGAATTTTAACAGTTTTTTGAATGAATATCGTTATATTTGCTTGAATTAAAGCAAAAAGTACAAAAATAATTGTTTCAGTGGTTATATTTGAAAATAGTGAAGAAATACTCAAAATGTGTTTCTCTGGCCGAGAAACGTCGAGTTTGAAAATATTATTAAAAATAGAGGTACATTTTTATTAATTGTTCAATCGAGATGAAATCACTTTTAATGAGTGTTTTATAGGGAATTAAGCTGAATTCGGTCAAAGATTTGTCCAGAAAAAAATGCATTCAAAAGTGTACCGAAAAAATCGCATGTTTTTTTTCTTCAAGATACAAAATCCGTGACTACGATTTCTTATTGCAAATGGAATTTTAACAGTTTTTTGAATGAATATCGTTACATTTGCTTGAATTAAAACAAAAAGTACAAAAATAATGGTTTCAGAGGTTATATTTGAAAATAGTGAAGAAATACTCAAAATGTGTTTCTCTGGCCGAGAAACGTCGATTTTGAAAATATTATTGAAAATCGAGGTACATTTTTATTTATTGTTCAATCGAGATGAAATCCCTCTTAATGAGTGTTTTATAGGGAATTAAGCTGATTTCGGTCAAACATTAGTCCAGAAAAAAATGCATTCAAAAAAGTACCGAAAAAATCGCATGTTTTTTTTTCTTCAAGATACAAAATTCGTCACAACGATTTCTTATTGAAAATTTAATTTTAACAGTTTTTTGAATGAATATCGTTACATTTGCTTGAATTAAAGCAAAAATTACAAAAATAATGGTTTCAGTGGTTATATTTGAAAATAGTGAAGAAATACTCAAAATGTGTTTCTCTGGCCGAGAAACGTCGATTTTGAAAATATTATTAAAAATCGAGGTACATTTTTATTTATTGTTCAATCGAGATGAAATCCCTCTTAATGAGTGTTTTATAGGGAATTAAGCTGATTTCGGTCAAACATTAGTCCAGAAAAAAATGCATTCAAAAAAGTACCGAAAAAATCGCATGTTTTTTTTCTTCAAGATACAAAATCCGTGACTACGATTTCTTATTGCAAATTGAATTTTAACAGTTTTTTGAATGAATATCGTTACATTTGCTTGAATTAAAACAAAAAGTACAAAAATAATGGTTTCAGAGGTTATATTTGAAAATAGTGAAGAAATACTCAAAATGTGTTTCTCTGGCCGAGAAACGTCGATTTTGAAAATATTATTGAAAATCGAGGTACATTTTTATTTATTGTTCAATCGAGATGAAATCCCTCTTAATGAGTGTTTTATAGGGAATTAAGCTGATTTCGGTCAAACATTAGTCCAGAAAAAAATGCATTCAAAAAAGTACCGAAAAAATCGCATGTTTTTTTTCTTCAAGATACAAAATTCGTCACAACGATTTCTTATTGAAAATTTAATTTTAACAGTTTTTTGAATGAATATCGTTACATTTGCTTGAATTAAAGCAAAAAGTACAAAAATAATGGTTTCAGTGGTTATATTTGAAAATAGTGAAGAAATACTCAAAATGTGTTTCTCTGGCCGAGAAACGTCGATTTTGAAAATATTATTCAAAATCGAGGTACATTTTTATTTATTGTTCAATCGAGATGAAATCCCTCTTAATGAGTGTTTTATAGGGAATTAAGCTGAATTCGGTCAAATATTTGTCCAGAAAAAAATGCATTCAAAAAAGTACCGGAAAAATCGCATGTTTTTTTTCTTCAAGATACAAAATTCGTCACAACGATTTCTTATTGAAAATTTAATTTTAACAGTTTTTTGAATAAATATCGTTACATTTGCTTGAATTAAAGCAAAAAGTACAAAAATAATGGTTTCAGTGGTTATATTTGAAAATAGTGAAGAATTACTCAAAATGTGTTTCTCTGGCTGAGAAACGTCGATTTTGAAAATATTATTCAAAATCGAGGTACATTTTTATTTATTGTTCAATCGAGATGAAATCCCTCTTAATGAGTGTTTTATAGGGAATTAAGCTGAATTCGGTCAAAGATTTGTCCAGAAAAAAATGTATTCAAAAGTGTACCGAAAAAATCGCATGTTTTTTTTCTTCAAGATACAAAATCCGTGACTACGATTTCTTATTGCAAATTGAATTTTAACAGTTTTTTGAATGAATATCGTTACATTTGCTTGAATTAAAACAAAAAGTACAAAAATAATGGTTTCAGAGGTTATATTTGAAAATAGTGAAGAAATACTCAAAATGTGTTTCTCTGGCCGAGAAACGTCGATTTTGAAAATATTATTGAAAATCGAGGTACATTTTTATTTATTGTTCAATCGAGATGAAATCCCTCTTAATGAGTGTTTTATAGGGAATTAAGCTGATTTCGGTCAAACATTAGTCCAGAAAAAAATGCATTCAAAAAAGTACCGAAAAAATCGCATGTTTTTTTTTCTTCAAGATACAAAATTCGTCACAACGATTTCTTATTGAAAATTTAATTTTAACAGTTTTTTGAATGAATATCGTTACATTTGCTTGAATTAAAGCAAAAATTACAAAAATAATGGTTTCAGTGGTTATATTTGAAAATAGTGAAGAAATACTCAAAATGTGTTTCTCTGGCCGAGAAACGTCGATTTTGAAAATATTATTAAAAATCGAGGTACATTTTTGTTTATTGTTCAATCGAGATGAAATCACTTTTAATGAGTGTTTTATAGGCAATTAAGCTGAATTCGGTCAAACGTTTGTCCAGAAAAAAATGCATTCAAAAGTGTACCGAAAAAATCGCATGTTTTTTTCTTCAAGATACAAAATCCGTGAGTACGATTTCTTATTGAAAATTGAATTTTAACAGTTTTTTGAATGAATATCGTTATGTTTGCTTGAATTAAAGCAAAAGGTACAAAAATAATGGTTTCAGTGGTTATATTTGAAAATAGTGAAGAAATACTCAAAATGTGTTTCTCTGGCCGAGAAACGTCGATTTTGAAAATATTATTAAAAATCGAGGTACATTTTTATTTATTGTTCAATCGAGATGAAATCCCTCTTAATGAGTGTTTTATAGGGAATTAAGCTGATTTCGGTCAAACATTAGTCCAGAAAGAAATGCATTCAAAAAAGTACCGAAAAAATCGCATGTTTTTTTTTCTTCAAGATACAAAATTCGTCACAACGATTTCTTATTGAAAATTTAATTTTAACAGTTTTTTGAATGAATATCGTTACATTTGCTTGAATTAAAGCAAAAATTTCAAAAATAATGGTTTCAGTGGTTATATTTGAAAATAGTGAAGAAATACTCAAAATGTGTTTCTCTGGCCGAGAAACGTCGATTTTGAAAATATTATTAAAAATCGAGGTACATTTTTGTTTATTGTTCAATCGAGATGAAATCACTTTTAATGAGTGTTTTATAGGGAATTAAACTGAATTCGGTCAAAGATTTGTCCAGAAAAAAATGCATTCAAAAGTGTACCGAAAAAATCGCATGTTTTTTTTCTTCAAGATACAAAATCCGTGACTACGATTTCTTATTGCAAATGGAATTTTAACAGTTTTTTGAATGAATATCGTTACATTTGCTTGAATTAAAACAAAAAGTACAAAAATAATGGTTTCAGAGGTTATATTTGAAAATAGTGAAGAAATACTCAAAATGTGTTTCTCTGGCCGAGAAACGTCGATTTTGAAAATATTATTGAAAATCGAGGTACATTTTTATTTATTGTTCAATCGAGATGAAATCCCTCTTAATGAGTGTTTTATAGGGAATTAAGCTGATTTCGGTCAAACATTAGTCCAGAAAAAAATGCATTCAAAAAAGTACCGAAAAAATCGCATGTTTTTTTTTCTTCAAGATACAAAATTCGTCACAACGATTTCTTATTGAAAATTTAATTTTAACAGTTTTTTGAATGAATATCGTTACATTTGCTTGAATTAAAGCAAAAATTACAAAAATAATGGTTTCAGTGGTTATATTTGAAAATAGTGAAGAAATACTCAAAATGTGTTTCTCTGGCCGAGAAACGTCGATTTTGAAAATATTATTAAAAATCGAGGTACATTTTTATTTATTGTTCAATCGAGATGAAATCCCTCTTAATGAGTGTTTTATAGGGAATTAAGCTGATTTCGGTCAAACATTAGTCCAGAAAAAAATGCATTCAAAAAAGTACCGAAAAAATCGCATGTTTTTTTTCTTCAAGATACAAAATTCGTCACAACGATTTCTTATTGAAAATTTAATTTTAACAGTTTTTTGAATGAATATCGTTACATTTGCTTGAATTAAAGCAAAAAGTACAAAATAATGGTTTCAGTGGTTATATATAAAAATAGTGAAGAAATACTCAAAATGTGTTTCTCTGGCCGAGAAACGTCGATTTTGAAAATATTATTAAAAATCGAGGTACATTTTTATTTATTGTTCAATCGAGATGAAATCACTTTTAATGAGTGTTTTATAGGGAATTAAGCAGAATTCGGTCAAATATTTGTCCAGAAAAAAATGCATTCAAAAAAGTACCGGAAAAATCGCATGTTTTTTTTCTTCAAGATACAAAATTCGTCACAACGATTTCTTATTGAAAATTTAATTTTAACAGTTTTTTGAATAAATATCGTTACATTTGCTTGAATTAAAGCAAAAAGTACAAAAATAATGGTTTCAGTGGTTATATTTGAAAATAGTGAAGAATTACTCAAAATGTGTTTCTCTGGCTGAGAAACGTCGATTTTGAAAATATTATTCAAAATCGAGGTACATTTTTATTTATTGTTCAATCGAGATGAAATCCCTCTTAATGAGTGTTTTATAGGGAATTAAGCTGAATTCGGTCAAAGATTTGTCCAGAAAAAAATGTATTCAAAAGTGTACCGAAAAAATCGCATGTTTTTTTTCTTCAAGATACAAAATCCGTGACTACGATTTCTTATTGCAAATTGAATTTTAACAGTTTTTTGAATGAATATCGTTACATTTGCTTGAATTAAAACAAAAAGTACAAAAATAATGGTTTCAGAGGTTATATTTGAAAATAGTGAAGAAATACTCAAAATGTGTTTCTCTGGCCGAGAAACGTCGATTTTGAAAATATTATTGAAAATCGAGGTACATTTTTATTTATTGTTCAATCGAGATGAAATCCCTCTTAATGAGTGTTTTATAGGGAATTAAGCTGATTTCGGTCAAACATTAGTCCAGAAAAAAATGCATTCAAAAAAGTACCGAAAAAATCGCATGTTTTTTTTCTTCAAGATACAAAATTCGTCACAACGATTTCTTATTGAAAATTTAATTTTAACAGTTTTTTGAATGAATATCGTTACATTTGCTTGAATTAAAGCAAAAATTACAAAAATAATGGTTTCAGTGGTTATATTTGAAAATAGTGAAGAAATACTCAAAATGTGTTTCTCTGGCCGAGAAACGTCGATTTTGAAAATATTATTAAAAATCGAGGTACATTTTTATTTATTGTTCAATCGAGATGAAATCCCTCTTAATGAGTGTTTTATAGGGAATTAAGCTGATTTCGGTCAAACATTAGTCCAGAAAAAAATGCATTCAAAAAAGTACCGAAAAAATCGCATGTTTTTTTTCTTCAAGATACAAAATTCGTCACAACGATTTCTTATTGAAAATTTAATTTTAACAGTTTTTTGAATAAATATCGTTACATTTGCTTGAATTAAAGCAAAAAGTACAAAAATAATGGTTTCAGTGGTTATATTTGAAAATAGTGAAGAAATACTCAAAATGTGTTTCTCTGGCCGAGAAACGTCGATTTTGAAAATATTATTCAAAATCGAGGTACATTTTTATTTATTGTTCAATCGAGATGAAATCCCTCTTAATGAGTGTTTTATAGGGAATTAAGCTGAATTCGGTCAAATATTTGTCCAGAAAAAAATGCATTCAAAAAAGTACCGGAAAAATCGCATGTTTTTTTTCTTCAAGATACAAAATTCGTCACAACGATTTCTTATTGAAAATTTAATTTTAACAGTTTTTTGAATAAATATCGTTACATTTGCTTGAATTAAAGCAAAAAGTACAAAAATAATGGTTTCAGTGGTTATATTTGAAAATAGTGAAGAATTACTCAAAATGTGTTTCTCTGGCTGAGAAACGTCGATTTTGAAAATATTATTCAAAATCGAGGTACATTTTTATTTATTGTTCAATCGAGATGAAATCCCTCTTAATGAGTGTTTTATAGGGAATTAAGCTGAATTCGGTCAAAGATTTGTCCAGAAAAAAATGTATTCAAAAGTGTACCGAAAAAATCGCATGTTTTTTTTCTTCAAGATACAAAATCCGTGACTACGATTTCTTATTGCAAATTGAATTTTAACAGTTTTTTGAATGAATATCGTTACATTTGCTTGAATTAAAACAAAAAGTACAAAAATAATGGTTTCAGAGGTTATATTTGAAAATAGTGAAGAAATACTCAAAATGTGTTTCTCTGGCCGAGAAACGTCGATTTTGAAAATATTATTGAAAATCGAGGTACATTTTTATTTATTGTTCAATCGAGATGAAATCCCTCTTAATGAGTGTTTTATAGGGAATTAAGCTGATTTCGGTCAAACATTAGTCCAGAAAAAAATGCATTCAAAAAAGTACCGAAAAAATCGCATGTTTTTTTTTCTTCAAGATACAAAATTCGTCACAACGATTTCTTATTGAAAATTTAATTTTAACAGTTTTTTGAATGAATATCGTTACATTTGCTTGAATTAAAGCAAAAATTACAAAAATAATGGTTTCAGTGGTTATATTTGAAAATAGTGAAGAAATACTCAAAATGTGTTTCTCTGGCCGAGAAACGTCGATTTTGAAAATATTATTAAAAATCGAGGTACATTTTTGTTTATTGTTCAATCGAGATGAAATCACTTTTAATGAGTGTTTTATAGGCAATTAAGCTGAATTCGGTCAAACGTTTGTCCAGAAAAAAATGCATTCAAAAGTGTACCGAAAAAATCGCATGTTTTTTTCTTCAAGATACAAAATCCGTGAGTACGATTTCTTATTGAAAATTGAATTTTAACAGTTTTTTGAATGAATATCGTTATGTTTGCTTGAATTAAAGCAAAAGGTACAAAAATAATGGTTTCAGTGGTTATATTTGAAAATAGTGAAGAAATACTCAAAATGTGTTTCTCTGGCCGAGAAACGTCGATTTTGAAAATATTATTAAAAATCGAGGTACATTTTTATTTATTGTTCAATCGAGATGAAATCCCTCTTAATGAGTGTTTTATAGGGAATTAAGCTGATTTCGGTCAAACATTAGTCCAGAAAGAAATGCATTCAAAAAAGTACCGAAAAAATCGCATGTTTTTTTTTCTTCAAGATACAAAATTCGTCACAACGATTTCTTATTGAAAATTTAATTTTAACAGTTTTTTGAATGAATATCGTTACATTTGCTTGAATTAAAGCAAAAATTTCAAAAATAATGGTTTCAGTGGTTATATTTGAAAATAGTGAAGAAATACTCAAAATGTGTTTCTCTGGCCGAGAAACGTCGATTTTGAAAATATTATTAAAAATCGAGGTACATTTTTGTTTATTGTTCAATCGAGATGAAATCACTTTTAATGAGTGTTTTATAGGCAATTAAGCTGAATTCGGTCAAACGTTTGTCCAGAAAAAAATGCATTCAAAAGTGTACCGAAAAAATCGCATGTTTTTTTCTTCAAGATACAAAATCCGTGAGTACGATTTCTTATTGAAAATTGAATTTTAACAGTTTTTTGAATGAATATCGTTATGTTTGCTTGAATTAAAGCAAAAGGTACAAAAATAATGGTTTCAGTGGTTATATTTGAAAATAGTGAAGAAATACTCAAAATGTGTTTCTCTGGCCGAGAAACGTCGATTTTGAAAATATTATTAAAAATCGAGGTACATTTTTATTTATTGTTCAATCGAGATGAAATCCCTCTTAATGAGTGTTTTATAGGGAATTAAGCTGATTTCGGTCAAACATTAGTCCAGAAAAAAATGCATTCAAAAAAGTACCGAAAAAATCGCATGTTTTTTTTTCTTCAAGATACCAAATTCGTCACAACGATTTCTTATTGAAAATTTAATTTTAACAATTTTTTGAATGAATATCGTTACATTTGCTTGAATTAAAGCAAAAATTACAAAAATAATGGTTTCAGTGGTTATATTTGAAAATAGTGAAGAAATACTCAAAATGTGTTTCTCTGGCCGAGAAACGTCGATTTTGAAAATATTATTAAAAATCGAGGTACATTTTTATTTATTGTTCAATCGAGATGAAATCCCTCTTAATGAGTGTTTTATAGGGAATTAAGCTGATTTCGGTCAAACATTAGTCCAGAAAAAAATGCATTCAAAAAAGTACCGAAAAAATCGCATGTTTTTTTTTCTTCAAGATACAAAATTCGTCACAACGATTTCTTATTGAAAATTTAATTTTAACAGTTTTTTGAATGAATATCGTTACATTTGCTTGAATTAAAGCAAAAAGTACAAAATAATGGTTTCAGTGGTTATATATAAAAATAGTGAAGAAATACTCAAAATGTGTTTCTCTGGCCGAGAAACGTCGATTTTGAAAATATTATTAAAAATCGAGGTACATTTTTATTTATTGTTCAATCGAGATGAAATCACTTTTAATGAGTGTTTTATAGGGAATTAAGCAGAATTCGGTCAAATATTTGTCCAGAAAAAAATGCATTCAAAAAAGTACCGAAAAAATCGCATGTTTTTTTTCTTCAAGATACAAAATTCGTCACAACGATTTCTTATTGCAAATTGAATTTTAACAGTTTTTTGAATGAATATCGTTACATTTGCTTGAATTAAAACAAAAAGTACAAAAATAATGGTTTCAGAGGTTATATTTGAAAATAGTGAAGAAATACTCAAAATGTGTTTCTCTGGCCGAGAAACGTCGATTTTGAAAATATTATTGAAAATCGAGGTACATTTTTATTTATTGTTCAATCGAGATGAAATCCCTCTTAATGAGTGTTTTATAGGGAATTAAGCTGATTTCGGTCAAACATTAGTCCAGAAAAAAATGCATTCAAAAAAGTACCGAAAAAATCGCATGTTTTTTTTCTTCAAGATACAAAATTCGTCACAACGATTTCTTATTGAAAATTTAATTTTAACAGTTTTTTGAATGAATATCGTTACATTTGCTTGAATTAAAGCAAAAATTACAAAAATAATGGTTTCAGTGGTTATATTTGAAAATAGTGAAGAAATACTCAAAATGTGTTTCTCTGGCCGAGAAACGTCGATTTTGAAAATATTATTAAAAATCGGGGTACATTTTTATTTATTGTTCAATCGAGATGAAATCCCTCTTAATGAGTGTTTTATAGGGAATTAAGCTGATTTCGGTCAAACATTAGTCCAGAAAAAAATGCATTCAAAAAAGTACCGAAAAAATCGCATGTTTTTTTTCTTCAAGATACAAAATTCGTCACAACGATTTCTTATTGAAAATTTAATTTTAACAGTTTTTTGAATAAATATCGTTACATTTGCTTGAATTAAAGCAAAAAGTACAAAAATAATGGTTTCAGTGGTTATATTTGAAAATAGTGAAGAAATACTCAAAATGTGTTTCTCTGGCCGAGAAACGTCGATTTTGAAAATATTATTCAAAATCGAGGTACATTTTTATTTATTGTTCAATCGAGATGAAATCCCTCTTAATGAGTGTTTTATAGGGAATTAAGCTGAATTCGGTCAAATATTTGTCCAGAAAAAAATGCATTCAAAAAAGTACCGGAAAAATCGCATGTTTTTTTTCTTCAAGATACAAAATTCGTCACAACGATTTCTTATTGAAAATTTAATTTTAACAGTTTTTTGAATAAATATCGTTACATTTGCTTGAATTAAAGCAAAAAGTACAAAAATAATGGTTTCAGTGGTTATATTTGAAAATAGTGAAGAATTACTCAAAATGTGTTTCTCTGGCTGAGAAACGTCGATTTTGAAAATATTATTCAAAATCGAGGTACATTTTTATTTATTGTTCAATCGAGATGAAATCCCTCTTAATGAGTGTTTTATAGGGAATTAAGCTGAATTCGGTCAAAGATTTGTCCAGAAAAAAATGTATTCAAAAGTGTACCGAAAAAATCGCATGTTTTTTTTCTTCAAGATACAAAATCCGTGACTACGATTTCTTATTGCAAATTGAATTTTAACAGTTTTTTGAATGAATATCGTTACATTTGCTTGAATTAAAACAAAAAGTACAAAAATAATGGTTTCAGAGGTTATATTTGAAAATAGTGAAGAAATACTCAAAATGTGTTTCTCTGGCCGAGAAACGTCGATTTTGAAAATATTATTGAAAATCGAGGTACATTTTTATTTATTGTTCAATCGAGATGAAATCCCTCTTAATGAGTGTTTTATAGGGAATTAAGCTGATTTCGGTCAAACATTAGTCCAGAAAAAAATGCATTCAAAAAAGTACCGAAAAAATCGCATGTTTTTTTTTCTTCAAGATACAAAATTCGTCACAACGATTTCTTATTGAAAATTTAATTTTAACAGTTTTTTGAATGAATATCGTTACATTTGCTTGAATTAAAGCAAAAATTACAAAAATAATGGTTTCAGTGGTTATATTTGAAAATAGTGAAGAAATACTCAAAATGTGTTTCTCTGGCCGAGAAACGTCGATTTTGAAAATATTATTAAAAATCGAGGTACATTTTTGTTTATTGTTCAATCGAGATGAAATCACTTTTAATGAGTGTTTTATAGGCAATTAAGCTGAATTCGGTCAAACGTTTGTCCAGAAAAAAATGCATTCAAAAGTGTACCGAAAAAATCGCATGTTTTTTTCTTCAAGATACAAAATCCGTGAGTACGATTTCTTATTGAAAATTGAATTTTAACAGTTTTTTGAATGAATATCGTTATGTTTGCTTGAATTAAAGCAAAAGGTACAAAAATAATGGTTTCAGTGGTTATATTTGAAAATAGTGAAGAAATACTCAAAATGTGTTTCTCTGGCCGAGAAACGTCGATTTTGAAAATATTATTAAAAATCGAGGTACATTTTTATTTATTGTTCAATCGAGATGAAATCCCTCTTAATGAGTGTTTTATAGGGAATTAAGCTGATTTCGGTCAAACATTAGTCCAGAAAGAAATGCATTCAAAAAAGTACCGAAAAAATCGCATGTTTTTTTTTCTTCAAGATACAAAATTCGTCACAACGATTTCTTATTGAAAATTTAATTTTAACAGTTTTTTGAATGAATATCGTGACATTTGCTTGAATTAAAGCAAAAATTTCAAAAATAATGGTTTCAGTGGTTATATTTGAAAATAGTGAAGAAATACTCAAAATGTGTTTCTCTGGCCGAGAAACGTCGATTTTGAAAATATTATTAAAAATCGAGGTACATTTTTGTTTATTGTTCAATCGAGATGAAATCACTTTTAATGAGTGTTTTATAGGCAATTAAGCTGAATTCGGTCAAACGTTTGTCCAGAAAAAAATGCATTCAAAAGTGTACCGAAAAAATCGCATGTTTTTTTCTTCAAGATACAAAATCCGTGAGTACGATTTCTTATTGAAAATTGAATTTTAACAGTTTTTTGAATGAATATCGTTATGTTTGCTTGAATTAAAGCAAAAGGTACAAAAATAATGGTTTCAGTGGTTATATTTGAAAATAGTGAAGAAATACTCAAAATGTGTTTCTCTGGCCGAGAAACGTCGATTTTGAAAATATTATTAAAAATCGAGGTACATTTTTATTTATTGTTCAATCGAGATGAAATCCCTCTTAATGAGTGTTTTATAGGGAATTAAGCTGATTTCGGTCAAACATTAGTCCAGAAAAAAATGCATTCAAAAAAGTACCGAAAAAATCGCATGTTTTTTTTTCTTCAAGATACCAAATTCGTCACAACGATTTCTTATTGAAAATTTAATTTTAACAATTTTTTGAATGAATATCGTTACATTTGCTTGAATTAAAGCAAAAATTACAAAAATAATGGTTTCAGTGGTTATATTTGAAAATAGTGAAGAAATACTCAAAATGTGTTTCTCTGGCCGAGAAACGTCGATTTTGAAAATATTATTAAAAATCGAGGTACATTTTTATTTATTGTTCAATCGAGATGAAATCCCTCTTAATGAGTGTTTTATAGGGAATTAAGCTGATTTCGGTCAAACATTAGTCCAGAAAAAAATGCATTCAAAAAAGTACCGAAAAAATCGCATGTTTTTTTTTCTTCAAGATACAAATTTCGTCACAACGATTTCTTATTGAAAATTTAATTTTAACAGTTTTTTGAATGAATATCGTTACATTTGCTTGAATTAAAGCAAAAAGTACAAAATAATGGTTTCAGTGGTTATATATAAAAATAGTGAAGAAATACTCAAAATGTGTTTCTCTGGCCGAGAAACGTCGATTTTGAAAATATTATTAAAAATCGAGGTACATTTTTATTTATTGTTCAATCGAGATGAAATCACTTTTAATGAGTGTTTTATAGGGAATTAAGCAGAATTCGGTCAAATATTTGTCCAGAAAAAAATGCATTCAAAAAAGTACCGAAAAAATCGCATGTTTTTTTTCTTCAAGATACAAAATTCGTCACAACGATTTCTTATTGAAAATTTAATTTTAACAGTTTTTTGAATAAATATCGTTACATTTGCTTGAATTAAAGCAAAAAGTACAAAAATAATGGTTTCAGTGGTTATATTTGAAAATAGTGAAGAAATACTCAAAATGTGTTTCTCTGGCCGAGAAACGTCGATTTTGAAAATATTATTCAAAATCGAGGTACATTTTTATTTATTGTTCAATCGAGATGAAATCCCTCTTAATGAGTGTTTTATAGGGAATTAAGCTGAATTCGGTCAAATATTTGTCCAGAAAAAAATGCATTCAAAAAAGTACCGGAAAAATCGCATGTTTTTTTTCTTCAAGATACAAAATTCGTCACAACGATTTCTTATTGAAAATTTAATTTTAACAGTTTTTTGAATAAATATCGTTACATTTGCTTGAATTAAAGCAAAAAGTACAAAAATAATGGTTTCAGTGGTTATATTTAAAAATAGTGAAGAAATACTCAAAATGTTTTTCTCTGGCCGAGAAACGTCGAGTTTGAAAATATTATTAAAAATAGAGGTACATTTTTATTAATTGTTCAATCGAGATGAAATCACTTTTAATGAGTGTTTTATAGGGAATTAAGCTGAATTCGGTCAAAGATTTGTCCAGAAAAAAATGCATTCAAAAGTGTACCGAAAAAATCGCATGTTTTTTTTCTTCAAGATACAAAATTCGTCACAACGATTTCTTATTGAAAATTTAATTTTAACAGTTTTTTGAATGAATATCGTTACATTTGCTTGAATTAAAACAAAAAGTACAAAAATAATGGTTTCAGAGGTTATATTTGAAAATAGTGAAGAAATACTCAAAATGTGTTTCTCTGGCCGAGAAACGTCGATTTTGAAAATATTATTGAAAATCGAGGTACATTTTTATTTATTGTTCAATCGAGATGAAATCCCTCTTAATGAGTGTTTTATAGGGAATTAAGCTGATTTCGATCAAACATTAGTCCAGAAAAAAATGCATTCAAAAAAGTACCGAAAAAATCGCATGTTTTTTTTTCTTCAAGATACAAAATTCGTCACAACGATTTCTTATTGAAAATTTGCAATAGATCAATCAAACCACTACCTAGATAAGATATTTAAGTGGATCACAGATAATGGGCTTCTCCTTAATATAAAAAAGACGGAAGGCATAATATTCCATAATAGGGGTAGAGATGTCTGTAGGGTACTAAATGGTATCGAACTTAATAAGGAAAAAATTAAAATAGTAGATAAATACAAATATCTAGGCCTATACTTTGATAAACACTTAACCTGGGACAGTCATGTTAATATAACCAGCTCAAAATTAGCCCGAGTGAATGGATTGCTTTACCATTGTAGAAAAATGGTACCCAGAAATATTCTAATTGAAATATACCACGCATTATTTAATTCGGTGTTCTCTTATGGAATACAATTCTGGGGCAACACAACAAAAGCTAATAAAAATAGGATACATATCCTACAAAAAAGGGCAATTAGATCTGCAACGGTCTACCCCGGGGAAAATTAAACTGGCCGGTGGTGAAAAAAGGGGGAATTCCGTTACAGGACGTTAGGTAGCCCTAATTTAATTAAGGTGGACCTCGTGACAACGTTAAGTCTTAAAAACGGGAATTTTAAAGATAGGCCTACTTAAATAACTTCCTCCCGTTGGATTGTAATAAAAGAGATTCATACCTTCGGCTCATGTTGAAAAGCAAAACGAATTTAATACAACTTTAACTATTTACAAAAGAAGAAACTTTCGCGATTCCCGATGGACGACAGCACGAGTACGAAGAACTATCGCGGGTCGTGGGAAAGAGTTTCTCCCCGATGACGGCTTCCGAAGACTCGAAGAACAGGAGCGAGAGAGAGAGAGTCGTGGCTCTTGCACGCGCTTATATACCAAAATAAAGGGGGGGTAAAGAGTAGGAAGAAGGAGGTGACGTAGACGACGAAGAGGGCTGAAGTATACGGGCTGAACATATTCACAGCAAAATTTCAAAGTTCAGCTCTCCGTCGTCTGCAACGGGGTCGGAGGGCGAAACCGTTGCATTCACCCCCTCGGAAAAGAATTTTGAAAATAGGCGCGAAATTAAACATAAGACAAATTCCTACAAAGTGAGAAAATAGTTTCAAAACTCCGTTCTGCGGATAGCTAACAAAATATATAGTTTTTTTTTTTTTTTTCATATTTTGTTTCACGCGATAAGTTTCAATTCTGAAAGGAAATAAATAGAAAATAGTTAAAGAGGTCCATTGGGATCGGAGGTACACGGATCGCAATGTTCTTTTGATTTCTCTTCTGTGGCTAAACTGCCGTTAACACTGTTCTCCTAGGGTGGGCTATCCTAACTCTTTCCCAAGGAGGTTTGGCGATAGGTACTCTTTTGAAAGTAAAATCTTCCGGTTCTATATCTACGATTCCCTTCTCTCGTAAATATTGGGATATTTCATTTGGAGAGCGTAACATGCGGCTCTTTGGCCCTGGTGGGTAGTAATATACGTCCATATCCACTTTTCCGGGTTGGACAGTGTGGCGATAGCATAATTCGCGAACCCAGCCCTTCTTGAATGGTTTCTCATAATTTGTTGCCCGATAATCCTGAATGATGGGAGCTATGAGAGGTTGAGTGTCATCTTCGCTAGCCGAGGATTCTGAATGTTCTATAATTGGAATTATCGAAGGTGGAGGTTCTCCTTCCGCACTTGTCGATAGGGTATGCAATTTTGGCGTCTTTTTTCTTGGTCTTGCCGAAGAACTTCCTGTTGTCGGAACTCTGACTCGTTTTCTCCTTTTTTCCATAACGGCGACTCGGTCTAATTCGTCTGAGGATGAACTTAGCTGATCTCGGAGTTGAGCTTGTGGACGTCTTCCTCTTCTCTGGATGGTTTGACTAGGAGTAATTAAGAGTTCTTTAGTAGTGGTACTACTTGATAATTTTCTTAATTGTTTCTTCTTTCGTCCTATGGAAGAAGATGTGGTCGTTGGGTGACTTCTCTTTCGGAGATCGGGGATCTCAGGTTCGTCACTGGAGAGGCTGCTACTTGATAATTTTCTAACTGGTCGCCTTTTAGGTCCAGGAGCGGTGGAAGAGGTAGTCGGATGACCTCGTTTTTCCGGTTCCGGTTCGGACATTCTGTCGTCATCAGTAGAAGTGCTTAGTTTTCGCAACGTTTTTCTTCTAGGTCTGATTCCTTCTGTTGTCGTTGTTGTGGGGTGGTCTCTTTTCGGTCTTTCGACTATCGGAGTTGAAGGGGGATTCACTTGAATTGTCGCTGGAGGAGTTAGAGGTCCTTGAGGCAATGGCTCGGTTTCTGGATGCTTCTCTCCTTGATTGACAATGTTGTCCTGTAATTCCACTTCCGGCTGGATTTCTTCTGGTTGACGTATTTCTGGTTCTTGAGTTTTCTTTTTCGGTATTCTGTCAACAAATCGGAATGGGCCTATCATTTCTTCTACTTCCTCAAAAGACTCTGAGGAAGGCTGAGGTCTCTCTTCTAGTACTTCTGGGGGTGGTGTTCTTTCTGGAGTCGGAGCTCTTGATCTCGGTGGAGGAATAATTTCTTTTGGCTGAGTAGTTTCATCTTCCGGGATATTCTCCTCAGGGATGTTTCCGACCTGTTCGATTATTTCTTCTCTGGGAGTTTCTGAGTCTTCATTCTCCTCCAGTGGTACTTCTGACGTTTGATATAGCTTGAGTTGTGAAATGTTTATGGGACCTGTTTTCTGTCCAGAGATCATGTCTTCGAGGATGTACAAAAGGGGACTTCTTTTTTCCACGATCTTGAAAGGTCCAGTCCATTTCGGGCACAGTTTTCCCATTCGTCCAAGATTGGCTTTAGATAGGGGATGAGTTAACTTCCATACTATCATTCCAACATCGAATTCGAGATCTTCTCTCCTTAAATCGTAGTATTTTTTCTGTTTGGCTTGAGCCAATTTTGAAAAGTTCTTTGTTAGTTTACATTGGTCTTTGAGGATTTTTAGTGTCTCGGATCGGTCTTCAAATTCTTCCAAGGGCATACCGATGTCAATGTCCCATGGGAGTCTTGGTTCTCTTCCCATATTGAGGTAGAAGGGAGATCTTCTGGTTGTCTCGTGTGGAGCTGAATTTATCGCGAAGGCGAGAGCGTTCAACGTTTCGTCCCACGTTCGGTGATTGTTCTCCACGTAGATTGAAATTGTTTCTCCAAGAACGCGATTAACTCTCTCTGTGATGTTTGACTGTGGATGATAGGGAGAAGTGTGGATGGGTCCAATGTTGAATAACTTGCAGGTATCGTGCCACAGAGAAGAAACGAACTGAGTTCCTCTATCGCTTAGGATCTGTTGTGGTGCTCCCCATCGGCAAACAAAGTTCTTTAGGGCTAGGGCGCAAGCATCCGCTGTTATTCTTTTCAGAGGTACTAATTCGACGAACTTGGTCATGTAGTCTGTGAACACGAGTAGGAATTTGTATCCTCTTCGGCTAACGGGAAATGGCCCCATGATGTCTACTCCTATCTTGTCGAAGGGTCCAGTCGGGACTGTGGATATCATAAGCCCGGGAGTTCTCCTGTTGCTTATCTTGTATTGCTGGCAGAGGACGCACTCTTTGACATATTGTCGGACGTCTTTGTCCAGATCGGGCCACCAATATCTATGTCCTACTTTTTCTCTTGTCTTATAATTTCCTCGGTGGGCGGAAAGTGGATGATCATGTAGAAGTCTCATGGTTTCTCTTCTGAGCGATTTTGGTAGATAGATTCTTGCTGGACGTGTTCCAGATGCTTTTCTGTATATCAAGTTGTTGACCATCTCGAAATCTGGGTGTTCTGGCGGGTTTTCTTGTCGTAATAGTTCAATGATTTCGCGAATAACTGGGTCTTCTCCTTGGGCGGTAATGATGTCATCGCGGTCGAAGATGTGAAAGTTCGCGTGTGGAAATGGAGGAAGAATATACGCATGATGAGAGTGATCCGAGGGGACATTCGAGTTTTCTGATGACGTTTCTTGATTTTCCTCTTCAACGTTGGAGGCGACTGACATAGCAAACAGTCCAAGTGGGGCTCTTGAAAGGGCGTCGGCGACAATATTTTCGACTCCTTTCTTGTGTTGGACCTTGAAATCGAAGGTTTGGAGATACATCGCCCATCTGACGAGTTTAGAGTTCGGCTCCTTGAGTCCGAATAGCCATTGTAGTGCTTTATGGTCGGTTACGACGGTGAAAGGTCTACTTTCCAGGTACGGGCGTAAATGTCCTATGGCCCAGTATATCGCGAGACATTCCTTCTCGGATGTGCTGTAATTTGCTTCGGCATTTCTTAGGTTTCTGCTGGCATAGGCGATTGGAACTTCAATTCCGTCCTGAATTTGAGATAGCATTGCTCCTTGACCCGCATCTGAGGCGTCCGTCGTTAGGATGCTTGGTGCTTCTGGCTTGTCAAATATTTGTCCAGAAAAAAATGCATTCAAAAAAGTACCGAAAAAATCGCATGTTTTTTTTCTTCAAGATACAAAATTCGTCACAACGATTTCTTATTGAAAATTTAATTTTAACAGTTTTTTGAATAAATATCGTTACATTTGCTTGAATTAAAGCAAAAAGTACAAAAATAATGGTTTCAGTGGTTATATTTGAAAATAGTGAAGAAATACTCAAAATGTGTTTCTCTGGCCGAGAAACGTCGATTTCGAAAATATTATAAAAAATCGAGGTACATTTTTATTTATTGTTCAATCGAGATGAAATCCCTCTTAATGAGTGTTTTATAGGGAATTAAGCTGAATTCGGTCAAATATTTGTCCAGAAAAAAATGCATTCAAAAGTGTACCGAAAAAATCGCATGTTTTTTTTCTTCAAGATACAAAATTCGTCACAACGATTTCTTATTGAAAATTTAGTTTTAACAGTTTTTTGAATGAATATCGTTACATTTGCTTGAATTAAAACAAAAAGTACAAAAATAATGGTTTCAGAGGTTATATTTGAAAATAGTGAAGAAATACTCAAAATGTGTTTCTCTGGCCGAGAAACGTCGATTTTGAAAATATTATTGAAAATCGAGGTACATTTTTATTTATTGTTCAATCGAGATGAAATCCCTCTTAATGAGTGCTTTATAGGGAATTAAGCAGAATTTGGTCAAATATTTGCCCAGAAAAAAATGCATTCAAAAAAGTACCGAAAAAATCGCATGTTTTTTTTCTTCAAAATACAATATCCGTGAGTACGATTTCTTATTGAAAATTGAATTTTAACAGTTTTTTGAATGAATATCGTTATGTTTGCTTGAATTAAAGCAAAAAGTACAATAATAATGGTTTCAGTGGTTATATTTGAAAATAGTGAAGAAATACTCAAAATGTGTTTCTCTGGCCGAGAAACGTCGATTTTGAAAATATTCTTAAAAATCGAGGTACATTTTTATTTATTGTTCAATCGAGATGAAATGACTTTTAATGAGTGTTTTATAGGGAATTAAGCTGAATTCGGTCAAATATTTGTCCAGAAAAAAATGCATTCAAAAAAGTACCGAAAAAATCGCATGTTTTTTTTCTTCAAGATACAAAATTCGTCACAACGATTTCTTATTGAAAATTGAATTTTAACAGTTTTTTGAATGAATATCGTTACATTTGCTTGAATTAAAGCAAAAAGTACAAAAATAATGGTTTCAGTGGTTATATTTAAAAATAGTGAAGAAATACTCAAAATGTGTTTCTCTGGCCGAGAAACGTCGATTTTGAGAATATTATTAAAAATCGAGGTACATTTTTATTTATTGTTCAATCGAGATGAAATCACTTTTAATGAGTGTTTTATAGGGAACTAAGCTGAATTCGGTCAAAAATTTGTCCAGAAAAAAATGCATTCATAAGTATACCGAAAAAATCGCATGTTATTTTCTTCATGATACAAAATCCGTGAGTACGATTTCTTATTGAATATTGAATTATAACAGTTTTTTGAATGAATATCGTTACATTTGCTTGAATTAAAGCAAAAGTACAAAAATAATGGTTTCAGTGGTTATATTTGAAAATAGTGAAGAAATACTCAAAATGTGTTTCTCTGGCCGAGAAACGTCGATTTTGAAAGTATTATTAAAAATCGAGGTACATTTTTATTTATTGTTCAATCAAGATGAAATCACTTTAAATGAGTGTTTTATAGGCAATTACGCTGAATAAGGTCAAAACTTTTACCAGAAAAAAATGCATTCAAAAGTGTACCGAAAAAATCGCATGTTTTTTTCTTCAAGATACAAAATTCGTGACTACGATTTCTTATTGAAAATTGAATTTTAAATGTTTTTTGAATGAATATCCTTATATTTGCTTGAATTAAAGCAAAAAGTACAAAAATAATGGTTTCAGTGGTTATATTTGAAAATAGTGAAGAAATACACAAAATGTGTTTCTCTGGCCGAGAAACGTCGATTTTGAAAATATTATTCAAAATCGAGGTACATTTTTATTTATTGTTCAATCGAGATGAAATCCCTCTTAATGAGTGTTTTATAGGGAATTAAGCTGATTTCGGTCAAACATTAGTCCAGAAAAAAATGCATTCAAAAAAGTACCGAAAAAATCGCATGTTTTTTTTTCTTCAAGATACAAAATTCGTCACAACGATTTCTTATTGAAAATTTAATTTTAACAGTTTTTTGAATGAATCGAAAAAATGAAAAAATCGAGGTACTATTACATTGTCGTCAGGTATTGTGGAAAAACCTTGACTTTTTACGTCACATCTGAGACCTCACCACCAACCTTTTGAATAACAGCTGAGCGCGCTAACCATTGCGCAAAATACTTTCAAAAACGACGTTTCTCGGCCAGAGAAACACATTTTGAGTATTTCTTCACTATTTTCAAATATAACCACTGAAACCATTATTTTTGTACTTTTGCTTTAATTCAAGCAAACGTAACGATATTCATTCAAAAAACTGTTATAATTCAATATTCAATAAGAAATCGTACTCACGGATTTTGTATCATGAAGAAAAAAACATGCGATTTTTTCGGTATACTTTTGAATGCATTTTTTTCTGGACAAATTTTTGACCGAATTCAGCTTAATTCCCTATAAAACACTCATTAAAAGTGATTTCATCTCGATTGAACAATAAATAAAAATGTACCTCGATTTTTAATAACATTTTCAAAATCGACGTAACTCGGCCTAAGAAAAACATTTTGAGTATTTGTTGTCTATTTTCAAATATAACCACTGAAACCATTATTTTTGTAATTTTTGCGTTAATTCAAGCAAATGTAACGATATTCATTCAATAAACTGTTAAAATTCAATTTTCAATAAGAAATCGTTGTCAGGGATTTTGTATCTTGAAGAAAAAAACATGCGATTTTTTCGGTACACTTTTGAATGCATTTTTTTCTGGAGAAATGTTTGACCGAATTCAGCTTAATTCCCTATAAAACACTCATTAAAAGTGATTTCATCTCGATTGAACAATAATTAAAAATTTACCTCGATTTTAATAACATTTTCAAAATCGACGTTTCACGGCCAAAGAAGCATATTTTGAGAATTTCTTCACTATTTTCAAATATATTCACTGAAACCATTATTTTTGTACTTTTTGCTTTAATTCAAGCAAATGTAACGATATTCATTCAAAAAACTGTTAAAATTAAATTTTCAATAAGAAATCGTTGTGACGAATTTTGTATCTTGAAGAAAAAAAACATGCGATTTTTTCGGTACTTTTTTGAATGCATTTTTTTCTGGACAAATATTTGACCGAATTCAGCTTAATTCCCTATAAAACACTCATTAAAAGTGATTTCGTCTCGATTGAACAATAAATAAAAATGTACCTCGATTTTTAATAATATTCTCAAAATCGACGTTTCTCGGCCAGAGAAACACATTTTGAGTATTTCTTCACTATTTTTAAATATAACCACTGAAACCATTATTTTTGTACTTTTTGCTTTAATTCAAGCAAATATAACGATATTCATTCAAAAAACTGTTAAAATTCAATTTTCAATAAGAAATCGTTGTGACGAATTTTGTATGTCGAAGAAAAAATACATGCGATTTTTTCGGTACTTTTTTGAATGCATTTTTTTCTGGACAAACGTTTGACCGAATTCAGCGTAATTCCCTATAAAACACTCATTTAAAGTGATTTCATCTTGATTGACTTGGTCCCTCCTCATGAGCTTTTGTATTAACTATGCCAAAATAAACTTTGAAACTTTGAAACTTTGAAACTTTGATTGAACAATAAATAAAAATGTTCCTCGATTTTTAATAACATTTTCAAAATCGACGTTTTTCGGCCAGAGAAACACATTTTGAGTATTTTTTCACTATTTTCAAATATAACCACTGAAACCATTATTTTTGTACTTTTTGCTTTAATTCAAGCAAATGTAACGATATTCATTAAAAAAACTGTTAAAATTAAATTTTCAATAAGAAATCGTTGTGACGAATTTTGTATCTTGAAGAAAAAAAACATGCGATTTTTTCGGTACTTTTTTGAATGCATTTTTTTCTGGACAAATATTTGACCGAATTCAGCTTAATTCCCTATAAAACACTCATTAAAAGTCATTTCATCTCGATTGAACAATAAATAAAAATGTACCTCGATTTTTAATAATATTTTCAAAATCGACGTTTCTCGACCAGAGAAACACATTTTGAGTTTTTCTTCACTATTTTCAAATATAACCACTGAAACCATTATTTTTGTACTTTTTGCTTTAATTCAAGCAAATGTAACGATATTCATTCAAAAAACTGTTAAAATTAAATTTTCAATAAGAAATCGTTGTGACGAATTTTGTATCTTGAAGAAAAAAAACATGCGATTTTTTCGGTACTTTTTTGAATGCATTTTTTTCTGGACAAATATTTGACCGAATTCAGCTTAATTCCCTATAAAACACTCATTAAAAGTGATTTCATCTCGATTGAACAATAAATAAAAATGTACCTCGATTTTTAATAACATTTTCAAAATCGACGTTTCTCGGCCAGAGAAACACATTTTGAGTATTTCTTCACTATTTCCAAATATAACCACTGAAACCATTATTTTTGTAATTTTTGCTTTAATTCAAGCAAATGTAACGATATTCATTCAAAAAACTGTTAAAATTCAATTTTCAATAAGAAATCGTAGTCACGGATTTTGTATCTTGAAGAAAATAAACATGCGATTTTTTCGGTACTTTTTTGAATGCATTTTTTTCTGGACAAATGTTTGACCGAATTCAGCTTAATTCCCTATAAAACACTCATTAAAAGTGATTTCATCTCGATTGAACAATAAACAAAAATGTACTTCGATTTTTAATAATATTTTCAAAATCGACGTTTCTCGGCCAGAGAAACACATTTTGAGTATTTCTTCACTATTTTCAAATATAACCACTGAAACCATTATTTTTGTACTTTTTGCTTTAATTCAAGCAAACATAACGATATTCATTCAAAAAACTGTTAAAATTCAATTTTCAATAAGAAATCGTACGGATTTTGTATCATGAAGAAAAAAAACATGCGATTTTTTCGGTACACTTTTGAATGCATTTTTTTCTGGACAAATTTTTGACCGAATTCAGCTTAATTCCCTATAAAACACTCATTAAAAGTGATTTCATCTCGATTGAACAATAAATAAAAATGTACCTCGATTTTTAATAACATTTTCAAAATCGACGTAACTCGGCCTAAGAAAAACATTTTGAGTATTTGTTGTCTATTTTCAAATATAACCACTGAAACCATTATTTTTGTAATTTTTGCGTTAATTCAAGCAAATGTAACGATATTCATTCAATAAACTGTTAAAATTCAATTTTCAATAAGAAATCGTTGTCAGGGATTTTGTATCTTGAAGAAAAAAACATGCGATTTTTTCGGTACACTTTTGAATGCATTTTTTTCTGGAGAAATGTTTGACCGAATTCAGCTTAATTCCCTATAAAACACTCATTAAAAGTGATTTCATCTCGATTGAACAATAATTAAAAATTTACCTCGATTTTAATAACATTTTCAAAATCGACGTTTCACGGCCAAAGAAGCATATTTTGAGAATTTCTTCACTATTTTCAAATATATTCACTGAAACCATTATTTTTGTACTTTTTGCTTTAATTCAAGCAAATGTAACGATATTCATTCAAAAAACTGTTAAAATTAAATTTTCAATAAGAAATCGTTGTGACGAATTTTGTATCTTGAAGAAAAAAAACATGCGATTTTTTCGGTACTTTTTTCAATGCATTTTTTTCTGGACAAATATTTGACCGAATTCAGCTTAATTCCCTATAAAACACTCATTAAAAGTGATTTCGTCTCGATTGAACAATAAATAAAAATGTACCTCGATTTTTAATAATATTCTCAAAATCGACGTTTCTCGGCCAGAGAAACACATTTTGAGTATTTCTTCACTATTTTTAAATATAACCACTGAAACCATTATTTTTGTACTTTTTGCTTTAGTTCAAGCAAATATAACGATATTCATTCAAAAAACTGTTAAAATTCAATTTTCAATAAGAAATCGTTGTGACGAATTTTGTATGTCGAAGAAAAAATACATGCGATTTTTTCGGTACTTTTTTGAATGCATTTTTTTCTGGACAAACGTTTGACCGAATTCAGCGTAATTCCCTATAAAACACTCATTTAAAGTGATTTCATCTTGATTGACTTGGTCCCTCCTCATGAGCTTTTGTATTAACTATGCCAAAATAAACTTTGAAACTTTGAAACTTTGAAACTTTGATTGAACAATAAATAAAAATGTTCCTCGATTTTTAATAACATTTTCAAAATCGACGTTTTTCGGCCAGAGAAACACATTTTGAGTATTTTTTCACTATTTTCAAATATAACCACTGAAACCATTATTTTTGTACTTTTTGCTTTAATTCAAGCAAATGTAACGATATTCATTCAAAAAACTGTTAAAATTAAATTTTCAATAAGAAATCGTTGTGACGAATTTTGTATCTTGAAGAAAAAAAACATGCGATTTTTTCGGTACTTTTTTGAATGCATTTTTTTCTGGACAAATATTTGACCGAATTCAGCTTAATTCCCTATAAAACACTCATTAAAAGTCATTTCATCTCGATTGAACAATAAATAAAAATGTACCTCGATTTTTAATAATATTTTCAAAATCGACGTTTCTCGACCAGAGAAACACATTTTGAGTTTTTCTTCACTATTTTCAAATATAACCACTGAAACCATTATTTTTGTACTTTTTGCTTTAATTCAAGCAAATGTAACGATATTCATTCAAAAAACTGTTAAAATTAAATTTTCAATAAGAAATCGTTGTGACGAATTTTGTATCTTGAAGAATAAAAACATGCGATTTTTTCGGTACTTTTTTGAATGCATTTTTTTCTGGACAAATATTTGACCGAATTCAGCTTAATTCCCTATAAAACACTCATTAAAAGTGATTTCATCTCGATTGAACAATAAATAAAAATGTACCTCGATTTTTAATAACATTTTCAAAATCGACGTTTCTCGGCCAGAGAAACACATTTTGAGTATTTCTTCACTATTTCCAAATATAACCACTGAAACCATTATTTTTGTAATTTTTGCTTTAATTCAAGCAAATGTAACGATATTCATTCAAAAAACTGTTAAAATTCAATTTTCAATAAGAAATCGTAGTCACGGATTTTGTATCTTGAAGAAAATAAACATGCGATTTTTTCGGTACTTTTTTGAATGCATTTTTTTCTGGACAAATGTTTGACCGAATTCAGCTTAATTCCCTATAAAACACTCATTAAAAGTGATTTCATCTCGATTGAACAATAAACAAAAATGTACTTCGATTTTTAATAATATTTTCAAAATCGACGTTTCTCGGCCAGAGAAACACATTTTGAGTATTTCTTCACTATTTTCAAATATAACCACTGAAACCATTATTTTTGTACTTTTTGCTTTAATTCAAGCAAACATAACGATACTCATTCAAAAAACTGTTAAAATTCAATTTTCAATAAGAAATCGTACGGATTTTGTATCATGAAGAAAAAAAACATGCGATTTTTTCGGTACACTTTTGAATGCATTTTTTTCTGGACAAATTTTTGACCGAATTCAGCTTAATTCCCTATAAAACACTCATTAAAAGTGATTTCATCTCGATTGAACAATAAATAAAAATGTACCTCGATTTTTAATAACATTTTCAAAATCGACGTAACTCGGCCTAAGAAAAACATTTTGAGTATTTGTTGTCTATTTTCAAATATAACCACTGAAACCATTATTTTTGTAATTTTTGCGTTAATTCAAGCAAATGTAACGATATTCATTCAATAAACTGTTAAAATTCAATTTTCAATAAGAAATCGTTGTCAGGGATTTTGTATCTTGAAGAAAAAAACATGCGATTTTTTCGGTACACTTTTGAATGCATTTTTTTCTGGAGAAATGTTTGACCGAATTCAGCTTAATTCCCTATAAAACACTCATTAAAAGTGATTTCATCTCGATTGAACAATAATTAAAAATTTACCTCGATTTTAATAACATTTTCAAAATCGACGTTTCACGGCCAAAGAAGCATATTTTGAGAATTTCTTCACTATTTTCAAATATATTCACTGAAACCATTATTTTTGTACTTTTTGCTTTAATTCAAGCAAATGTAACGATATTCATTCAAAAAACTGTTAAAATTAAATTTTCAATAAGAAATCGTTGTGACGAATTTTGTATCTTGAAGAAAAAAAACATGCGATTTTTTCGGTACTTTTTTGAATGCATTTTTTTCTGGACAAATATTTGACCGAATTCAGCTTAATTCCCTATAAAACACTCATTAAGACGGATTTCATCTCGATTGAACAATAAATAAAAATGTACCTCGATTTTTAATAATATTTTCAAAATCGACGTTTCTCGGCCAGAGAAACACATTTTGAGTATTTCTTCACTATTTTCAAATATAACCTCTGAAACCATTATTTTTGTACTTTTTGCTTTAATTCAAGCAAATATAACGATATTCATTCAAAGAACTGTTAAAATTCAATTTTCAATAAGAAATCGTTGTGACGAATTTTGTATGTCGAAGAAAAAATACATGCGATTTTTTCGGTACTTTTTTGAATGCATTTTTTTCTGGACAAACGTTTGACCGAATTCAGCGTAATTCCCTATAAAACACTCATTTAAAGTGATTTCATCTTGATTGACTTGGTCCCTCCTCATGAGCTTTTGTATTAACTATGCCAAAATAAACTTTGAAACTTTGAAACTTTGAAACTTTGATTGAACAATAAATAAAAATGTTCCTCGATTTTTAATAACATTTTCAAAATCGACGTTTTTCGGCCAGAGAAACACATTTTGAGTATTTTTTCACTATTTTCAAATATAACCACTGAAACCATTATTTTTGTACTTTTTGCTTTAATTCAAGCAAATGTAACGATATTCATTCAAAAAACTGTTAAAATTAAATTTTCAATAAGAAATCGTTGTGACGAATTTTGTATCTTGAAGAAAAAAAACATGCGATTTTTTCGGTACTTTTTTGAATGCATTTTTTTCTGGACAAATATTTGACCGAATTCAGCTTAATTCCCTATAAAACACTCATTAAAAGTCATTTCATCTCGATTGAACAATAAATAAAAATGTACCTCGATTTTTAATAATATTTTCAAAATCGACGTTTCTCGGCCAGAGAAACACATTTTGAGTTTTTCTTCACTATTTTCAAATATAACCACTGAAACCATTATTTTTGTACTTTTTGCTTTAATTCAAGCAAATGTAACGATATTCATTCAAAAAACTGTTAAAATTAAATTTTCAATAAGAAATCGTTGTGACGAATTTTGTATCTTGAAGAAAAAAAACATGCGATTTTTTCGGTACTTTTTTGAATGCATTTTTTTCTGGACAAATATTTGACCGAATTCAGCTTAATTCCCTATAAAACACTCATTAAAAGTGATTTCATCTCGATTGAACAATAAATAAAAATGTACCTCGATTTTTAATAACATTTTCAAAATCGACGTTTCTCGGCCAGAGAAACACATTTTGAGTATTTCTTCACTATTTCCAAATATAACCACTGAAACCATTATTTTTGTAATTTTTGCTTTAATTCAAGCAAATGTAACGATATTCATTCAAAAAACTGTTAAAATTCAATTTTCAATAAGAAATCGTAGTCACGGATTTTGTATCTTGAAGAAAATAAACATGCGATTTTTTCGGTACTTTTTTGAATGCATTTTTTTCTGGACAAATGTTTGACCGAATTCAGCTTAATTCCCTATAAAACGCTCATTAAAAGTGATTTCATCTCGATTGAACAATAAACAAAAATGTACTTCGATTTTTAATAATATTTTCAAAATCGACGTTTCTCGGCCAGAGAAACACATTTTGAGTATTTCTTCACTATTTTCAAATATAACCACTGAAACCATTATTTTTGTACTTTTTGCTTTAATTCAAGCAAACATAACGATATTCATTCAAAAAACTGTTAAAATTCAATTTTCAATAAGAAAACGTACGGATTTTGTATCATGAAGAAAAAAAACATGCGATTTTTTCGGTACACTTTTGAATGCATTTTTTTCTGGACAAATTTTTGACCGAATTCAGCTTAATTCCCTATAAAACACTCATTAAAAGTGATTTCATCTCGATTGAACAATAAATAAAAATGTACCTCGATTTTTAATAACATTTTCAAAATCGACGTAACTCGGCCTAAGAAAAACATTTTGAGTATTTGTTGTCTATTTTCAAATATAACCACTGAAACCATTATTTTTGTAATTTTTGCGTTAATTCAAGCAAATGTAACGATATTCATTCAATAAACTGTTAAAATTCAATTTTCAATAAGAAATCGTTGTCAGGGATTTTGTATCTTGAAGAAAAAAACATGCGATTTTTTCGGTACACTTTTGAATGCATTTTTTTCTGGAGAAATGTTTGACCGAATTCAGCTTAATTCCCTATAAAACACTCATTAAAAGTGATTTCATCTCGATTGAACAATAATTAAAAATTTACCTCGATTTTAATAACATTTTCAAAATCGACGTTTCACGGCCAAAGAAGCATATTTTGAGAATTTCTTCACTATTTTCAAATATATTCACTGAAACCATTATTTTTGTACTTTTTGCTTTAATTCAAGCAAATGTAACGATATTCATTCAAAAAACTGTTAAAATTAAATTTTCAATAAGAAATCGTTGTGACGAATTTTGAATCTTGAAGAAAAAAAACATGCGATTTTTTCGGTACTTTTTTGAATGCATTTTTTTCTGGACAAATATTTGACCGAATTCAGCTTAATTCCCTATAAAACACTCATTAAGACGGATTTCATCTCGATTGAACAATAAATAAAAATGTACCTCGATTTTTAATAATATTTTCAAAATCGACGTTTCTCGGCCAGAGAAACACATTTTGAGTATTTCTTCACTATTTTCAAATATAACCACTGAAACCATTATTTTTGTACTTTTTGCTTTAATTCAAGCAAATGTAACGATATTCATTCAAAAAACTGTTAAAATTCAATTTTCAATAAGAAATCGTACGGATTTTGTATCATGAAGAAAAAAAACATGCGATTTTTTCGGTACACTTTTGAATGCATTTTTTTCTGGACAAATTTTTGACCGAATTCAGCTTAATTCCCTATAAAACACTCATTAAAAGTGATTTCATCTCGATTGAACAATAAATAAAAATGTACCTCGATTTTTAATAATATTTTCAAAATCGACGTTTCTCGGCCAGAGAAACACATTTTGAGTATTTCTTCACTATTTTCAAATATAACCTCTGAAACCATTATTTTTGTACTTTTTGTTTTAATTCAAGCAAATGTAACGATATTCATTCAAAAAACTGTTAAAATTCAATTTTCAATAAGAAATCGTAGTCACGGATTTTGTATCTTGAAGAAAATAAACATGCGATTTTTTCGGTACACTTTTGAATGCATTTTTTTCTGGTAAAGGTTTTGACCTTATTCAGCGTAATTCCCTATAAAACACTCATTTAAAGTGATTTCATCTTGATTGAACAATAAATAAAAATGTTCCTCGATTTTTAATAACATTTTCATAATCGACGTTTCTCGGCCAGAGAAACACATTTTGAGTATTTCTTCACTATTTCCAAATATAACCACTGAAACCATTATTTTTGTAATTTTTGCTTTAATTCAAGCAAATGTAACGATATTCATTCAAAAAACTGTTAAAATTAAATTTTCAATAAGAAATCGTTGTCACGAATTTTTTATCTTGAAGAAAAAAAACATGCGATTTTTTCGGTACTTTTTTGAATGCATTTTTTTCTGGACAAATGTTTGACCGAATTCAGCTTAATTCCCTATAAAACACTCATTAAGAGGGATTTCATCTCGATTGAACAATAAATAAAAATGTACCTCGATTTTTAATAATACTTTCAAAATCGACGTTTCTCGGCCAGGGAAACACATTTTGAGTATTTCTTCACTATTTTCAAATATAACCACTGAAACCATTATTTTTGTACTTTTTGCTTTAATTCAAGCAAACATAACGATATTCATTCAAAAAACTGTTAAAATTCAATTTTCAATAAGAAATCGTACGGATTTTGTATCATGAAGAAAAAAAACATGCGATTTTTTCGGTACACTTTTGAATGCATTTTTTTCTGGACAAATTTTTGACCGAATTCAGCTTAATTCCCTATAAAACACTCATTAAAAGTTATTTCATCTCGATTGAACAATAAATAAAAATGTACCTCGATTTTTAATAATATTTTCAAAATCGACGTTTCTCGGCCAGAGAAACACATTTTGAGTATTTCTTCACTATTTTCAAATATAACCTCTGAAACCATTATTTTTGTACTTTTTGTTTTAATTCAAGCAAATGTAACGATATTCATTCAAAAAACTGTTAAAATTAAATTTTCAATAAGAAATCGTAGTCACGGATTTTGTATCTTGAAGAAAATAAACATGCGATTTTTTCGGTACACTTTTGAATGCATTTTTTTCTGGTAAAGGTTTTGACCTTATTCAGCGTAATTCCCTATAAAACACTCATTAAAAGTGATTTCATCTCGATTGAACAATAAACAAAAATGTACCTCGATTTTTAATAATATTTTCAAAATCGACGTTTCTCGGCCAGAGAAACACATTTTGAGTATTTCTTCACTATTTCCAAATATAACCACTGAAACCATTATTTTTGTAATTTTTGCTTTAATTCAAGCAAATGTAACGATATTCATTCAAAAAACTGTTAAAATTAAATTTTCAATAAGAAATCGTTGTCACGAATTTTGTATCTTGAAGAAAAAAAACATGCGATTTTTTCGGTACTTTTTTAAATGCATTTTTTTCTGGACAAATTTTTGACCGAATTCAGCTTAATTCCCTATAAAACACTCATTAAAAGTGATTTCATCTCGATTGAACTATAAATAAAAATGTACCTCGATTTTTAATAATATTTTCAAAATCGACGTTTCTCGGCCAGAGAAACACATTTTGAGTATTTCTTCACTATTTTCAAATATAACCTCTGAAACCATTATTTTTGTACTTTTTGTTTTAATTCAAGCAAATGTAACGATATTCATTCAAAAAACTGTTAAAATTCAATTTTCAATAAGAAATCGTAGTCACGGATTTTGTATCTTGAAGAAAATAAACATGCGATTTTTTCGGTACACTTTTGAATGCATTTTTTTCTGGTAAAGGTTTTGACCTTATTCAGCGTAATTCCCTATAAAACACTCATTTAAAGTGATTTCATCTTGATTGAACAATAAATAAAAATGTTCCTCGATTTTTAATAACATTTTCAAAATCGACGTTTCTCGGCCAGAGAAACACATTTTGAGTATTTCTTCACTATTTCCAAATATAACCACTGAAACCATTATTTTTGTAATTTTTGCTTTAATTCAAGCAAATGTAACGATATTCATTCAAAAAACTGTTAAAATTAAATTTTCAATAAGAAATCGTTGTCACGAATTTTGTATCTTGAAGAAAAAAAACATGCGATTTTTTTCGGTACTTTTTTGAATGCATTTTTTTCTGGACAAATGTTTGACCGAATTCAGCTTAATTCCCTATAAAACACTCATTAAGAGGGATTTCATCTCGATTGAACAATAAATAAAAATGTACCTCGATTTTTAATAATACTTTCAAAATCGACGTTTCTCGGCCAGAGAAACACATTTTGAGTATTTCTTCACTATTTTCAAATATAACCACTGAATACATTATTTTTGTACTTTTTGCTTTAATTCAAGCAAATGTAACGATATTCATTCAAAAAACTGTTAAAATTCAATTTTCAATAAAAAATCGTAGTCACGGATTTTGTATCTTAAAGAAAATAAACATGCGATTTTTTCGGTACACTTTTGAATGCATTTTTTTCTGGTAAAGGTTTTGACCTTATTCAGCGTAATTCCCAATAAAACACTCATTTAAAGTGATTTCATCTTGATTGAACAATAAATAAAAATGTTCCAAGATTTTTAATAACATTTTCAAAATCGACGTTTCTCGGCCAGAGAAACACATTTTGAGTATTTCTTCACTATTTCCAAATAAAACCACTGAAACCATTATTTTTGTAATTTTTGCTTTAATTCAAGCAAATGTAACGATATTCATTCAAAAAACTGTTAAAATTAAATTTTCAATAAGAAATCGTTGTCACGAATTTTGTATCTTGAAGAAAAAAAACATGCGATTTTTTCGGTACTTTTTTGAATGCATTTTTTTCTGGACAAATGTTTGACCGAATTCAGCTTAATTCCCTATAAAACACACATTAAAAGTGATTTCATCTCGATTGAACAATAAATAAAAATGTACCTCGATTTTTAATAATATTTTCAAAATCGACGTTTCTCGGCCAGAGAAACACATTTTGAGTATTTCTTCACTATTTTCAAATATAACCTCTGAAACCATTATTTTTGTACTTTTTGTTTTAATTCAAGCAAATGTAACGATATTCATTCAAAAAACTGTTAAAATTAAATTTTCAATAAGAAATCGTAGTCACGGATTTTGTATCTTGAAGAAAATAAACATGCGATTTTTTCGGTACACTTTTGAATGCATTTTTTTCTGGTAAAGGTTTTGACCTTATTCAGCGTAATTCCCTATAAAACACTCATTAAAAGTGATTTCATCTCGATTGAACAATAAACAAAAATGTACCTCGATTTTTAATAATATTTTCAAAATCGACGTTTCTCGGCCAGAGAAACACATTTTGAGTATTTCTTCACTATTTCCAAATATAACCACTGAAACCATTATTTTTGTAATTTTTGCTTTAATTCAAGCAAATGTAACGATATTCATTCAAAAAACTGTTAAAATTAAATTTTCAATAAGAAATCGTTGTCACGAATTTTGTATCTTGAAGAAAAAAAACATGCGATTTTTTCGGTACTTTTTTAAATGCATTTTTTTCTGGACAAATTTTTGACCGAATTCAGCTTAATTCCCTATAAAACACTCATTAAAAGTGATTTCATCTCGATTGAACTATAAATAAAAATGTACCTCGATTTTTAATAATATTTTCAAAATCGACGTTTCTCGGCCAGAGAAACACATTTTGAGTATTTCTTCACTATTTTCAAATATAACCTCTGAAACCATTATTTTTGTACTTTTTGTTTTAATTCAAGCAAATGTAACGATATTCATTCAAAAAACTGTTAAAATTCAATTTTCAATAAGAAATCGTAGTCACGGATTTTGTATCTTGAAGAAAATAAACATGCGATTTTTTCGGTACACTTTTGAATGCATTTTTTTCTGGTAAAGGTTTTGACCTTATTCAGCGTAATTCCCTATAAAACACTCATTTAAAGTGATTTCATCTTGATTGAACAATAAATAAAAATGTTCCTCGATTTTTAATAACATTTTCAAAATCGACGTTTCTCGGCCAGAGAAACACATTTTGAGTATTTCTTCACTATTTCCAAATATAACCACTGAAACCATTATTTTTGTAATTTTTGCTTTAATTCAAGCAAATGTAACGATATTCATTCAAAAAACTGTTAAAATTAAATTTTCAATAAGAAATCGTTGTCACGAATTTTGTATCTTGAAGAAAAAAAACATGCGATTTTTTTCGGTACTTTTTTGAATGCATTTTTTTCTGGACAAATGTTTGACCGAATTCAGCTTAATTCCCTATAAAACACTCATTAAGAGGGATTTCATCTCGATTGAACAATAAATAAAAATGTACCTCGATTTTTAATAATACTTTCAAAATCGACGTTTCTCGGCCAGAGAAACACATTTTGAGTATTTCTTCACTATTTTCAAATATAACCACTGAATACATTATTTTTGTACTTTTTGCTTTAATTCAAGCAAATGTAACGATATTCATTCAAAAAACTGTTAAAATTCAATTTTCAATAAAAAATCGTAGTCACGGATTTTGTATCTTAAAGAAAATAAACATGCGATTTTTTCGGTACACTTTTGAATGCATTTTTTTCTGGTAAAGGTTTTGACCTTATTCAGCGTAATTCCCAATAAAACACTCATTTAAAGTGATTTCATCTTGATTGAACAATAAATAAAAATGTTCCAAGATTTTTAATAACATTTTCAAAATCGACGTTTCTCGGCCAGAGAAACACATTTTGAGTATTTCTTCACTATTTCCAAATAAAACCACTGAAACCATTATTTTTGTAATTTTTGCTTTAATTCAAGCAAATGTAACGATATTCATTCAAAAAACTGTTAAAATTAAATTTTCAATAAGAAATCGTTGTCACGAATTTTGTATCTTGAAGAAAAAAAACATGCGATTTTTTCGGTACTTTTTTGAATGCATTTTTTTCTGGACAAATGTTTGACCGAATTCAGCTTAATTCCCTATAAAACACACATTAAAAGTGATTTCATCTCGATTGAACAATAAATAAAAATGTACCTCGATTTTTAATAATATTTTCAAAATCGACGTTTCTCGGCCAGAGAAACACATTTTGAGTATTTCTTCACTATTTTCAAATCTCTGAAACCATTATTTTTGTACTTTTTGTTTTAATTCAAGCAAATGTAACGATATTCATTCAAAAAACTGTTAAAATTCAATTTTCAATAAGAAATCGTAGTCACGGATTTTGTATCTTGAAGAAAATAAACATGCGATTTTTTCGGTACACTTTTGAATGCATTTTTTTCTGGTAAAGGTTTTGACCTTATTCAGCGTAATTCCCTATAAAACACTCATTTAAAGTGATTTCATCTTGATTGAACAATAAATAAAAATGTTCCTCGATTTTTAATAACATTTTCAAAATCGACGTTTCTCGGCCAGAGAAACACATTTTGAGTATTTCTTCACTATTTCCAAATATAACCACTGAAACCATTATTTTTGTAATTTTTGCTTTAATTCAAGCAAATGTAACGATATTCATTCAAAAAACTGTTAAAATTAAATTTTCAATAAGAAATCGTTGTCACGAATTTTGTATCTTGAAGAAAAAAAACATGCGATTTTTTCGGTACTTTTTTAAATGCATTTTTTTCTGGACAAATTTTTGACCGAATTCAGCTTAATTCCCTATAAAACACTCATTAAAAGTGATTTCATCTCGATTGAACTATAAATAAAAATGTACCTCGATTTTTAATAATATTTTCAAAATCGACGTTTCTCGGCCAGAGAAACACATTTTGAGTATTTCTTCACTATTTTCAAATATAACCTCTGAAACCATTATTTTTGTACTTTTTGTTTTAATTCAAGCAAATGTAACGATATTCATTCAAAAAACTGTTAAAATTAAATTTTCAATAAGAAATCGTAGTCACGGATTTTGTATCTTGAAGAAAATAAACATGCGATTTTTTCGGTACACTTTTGAATGCATTTTTTTCTGGTAAAGGTTTTGACCTTATTCAGCGTAATTCCCTATAAAACACTCATTTAAAGTGATTTCATCTTGATTGAACAATAAATAAAAATGTTCCTCGATTTTTAATAACATTTTCAAAATCGACGTTTCTCGGCCAGAGAAACACATTTTGAGTATTTCTTCACTATTTCCAAATATAACCACTGAAACCATTATTTTTGTAATTTTTGCTTTAATTCAAGCAAATGTAACGATATTCATTCAAAAAACTGTTAAAATTAAATTTTCAATAAGAAATCGTTGTCACGAATTTTGTATCTTGAAGAAAAAAAACATGCGATTTTTTTCGGTACTTTTTTGAATGCATTTTTTTCTGGACAAATGTTTGACCGAATTCAGCTTAATTCCCTATAAAACACTCATTAAGAGGGATTTCATCTCGATTGAACAATAAATAAAAATGTACCTCGATTTTTAATAATACTTTCAAAATCGACGTTTCTCGGCCAGAGAAACACATTTTGAGTATTTCTTCACTATTTCCAAATAAAACCACTGAAACCATTATTTTTGTAATTTTTGCTTTAATTCAAGCAAATGTAACGATATTCATTCAAAAAACTGTTAAAATTAAATTTTCAATAAGAAATCGTTGTCACGAATTTTGTATCTTGAAGAAAAAAAACATGCGATTTTTTCGGTACTTTTTTGAATGCATTTTTTTCTGGACAAATGTTTGACCGAATTCAGCTTAATTCCCTATAAAACACACATTAAAAGTGATTTCATCTCGATTGAACAATAAATAAAAATGTACCTCGATTTTTAATAATATTTTCAAAATCGACGTTTCTCGGCCAGAGAAACACATTTTGAGTATTTCTTCACTATTTTCAAATCTCTGAAACCATTATTTTTGTACTTTTTGTTTTAATTCAAGCAAATGTAACGATATTCATTCAAAAAACTGTTAAAATTCAATTTTCAATAAGAAATCGTAGTCACGGATTTTGTATCTTGAAGAAAATAAACATGCGATTTTTTCGGTACACTTTTGAATGCATTTTTTTCTGGTAAAGGTTTTGACCTTATTCAGCGTAATTCCCTATAAAACACTCATTTAAAGTGATTTCATCTTGATTGAACAATAAATAAAAATGTTCCTCGATTTTTAATAACATTTTCAAAATCGACGTTTCTCGGCCAGAGAAACACATTTTGAGTATTTCTTCACTATTTCCAAATATAACCACTGAAACCATTATTTTTGTAATTTTTGCTTTAATTCAAGCAAATGTAACGATATTCATTCAAAAAACTGTTAAAATTAAATTTTCAATAAGAAATCGTTGTCACGAATTTTGTATCTTGAAGAAAAAAAACATGCGATTTTTTCGGTACACTTTTGAATGCATTTTTTTCTGGTAAAGGTTTTGACCTTATTCAGCGTAATTCCCTATAAAACACTCATTTAAAGTGATTTCATCTTGATTGAACAATAAATAAAAATGTTCCTCGATTTTTTATAACATTTTCAAAATCGACGTTTCTCGGCCAGAGAAACACATTTTGAGTATTTCTTCACTATTTCCAAATATAACCACTGAAACCATTATTTTTGTAATTTTTGCTTTAATTCAAGCAAATGTAACGATATTCATTCAAAAAACTGTTAAAATTCAATTTTCAATAAGAAATCGTTGTCACGAATTTTGTATCTTGAAGAAAAAAAACATGCGATTTTTTCGGTACTTTTTTGAATGCATTTTTTTCTGGACAAATGTTTGACCGAATTCAGCTTAATTCCCTATAAAACACTCATTAAAAGTGATTTCATCTCGATTGAACAATAAACAAAAATGTACCTCGATTTTTAATAATATTTTCAAAATCGACGTTTCTCGGCCAGAGAAACACATTTTGAGTACTTCTTCACTATTTTCAAATATAACCACTGAAACCATTATTTTTGTACTTTTTGCTTTAATTCAAGCAAACATAACGATATTCATTCAAAAAACTGTTAAAATTCAATTTTCAATAAGAAATCGTACTCACGGATTTTGTATCATGAAGAAAAAAAACATGCGATTTTTTCGGTACACTTTTGAATGCATTTTTTTCTGGACAAATTTTTGACCGAATTCAGCTTAATTCCCTATAAAACACTCATTTAAAGTGATTTCATCTTGATTGAACAATAAATAAAAATGTTCCTCGATTTTTAATAACATTTTCAAAATCGACGTTTCTCGGCCAGAGAAACACATTTTGAGTATTTCTTCACTATTTCCAAATATAACCACTGAAACCATTATTTTTGTAATTTTTGCTTTAATTCAAGCAAATGTAACGATATTCATTCAAAAAACTGTTAAAATTAAATTTTCAATAAGAAATCGTTGTCACGAATTTTGTATCTTGAAGAAAAAAAACATGCGATTTTTTCGGTACACTTTTGAATGCATTTTTTTCTGGTAAAGGTTTTGACCTTATTCAGCGTAATTCCCTATAAAACACTCATTCTAGGAGAGCGGTCGCTCTCTTAGATAAGACTTGATACTGCCTCTAATGCTAATTTAAAGTGATTTCATCTTGATTGAACAATAAATAAAAATGTTCCTCGATTTTTAATAACATTTTCAAAATCGACGTTTCTCGGCCAGAGAAACACATTTTGAGTATTTCTTCACTATTTCCAAATATAACCACTGAAACCATTATTTTTGTAATTTTTGCTTTAATTCAAGCAAATGTAACGATATTCATTCAAAAAACTGTTAAAATTAAATTTTCAATAAGAAATCGTTGTCACGAATTTTGTATCTTGAAGAAAAAAAAAACATGCGATTTTTTCGGTACTTTTTTGAATGCATTTTTTTCTGGACAAATTTTTGACCGAATTCAGCTTAATTCCCTATAAAACACTCATTAAAAGTGATTTCATCTCGATTGAACAATAAATAAAAATGAACCTCGATTTTTAATAATATTTTCAAAATCGACGTTTCTCGGCCTTAGAAACACATTTTGAGTATTTCTTCACTATTTTCAAATATAACCTCTGAAACCATTATTTTTGTACTTTTTGTTTTAATTCAAGCAAATGTAACGATATTCATTCAAAAAACTGTTAAAATTCAATTTTCAATAAGAAATCGTAGTCACGGATTTTGTATCTTGAAGAAAATAAACATGCGATTTTTTCGGTACACTTTTGAATGCATTTTTTTCTGGTAAAGGTTTTGACCTTATTCAGCGTAATTCCCTATAAAACACTCATTTAAAGTGATTTCATCTTGATTGAACAATAAATAAAAATGTTCCTCGATTTTTAATAACATTTTCAAAATCGACGTTTCTCGGCCAGAGAAACACATTTTGAGTATTTCTTCACTATTTTCAAATATAACCACTGAATACATTATTTTTGTACTTTTTGCTTTAATTCAAGCAAGTGTAACGATATTCATTCAAAAAACTATTAAAATTCAATTTTCAATAAGAAATCGTAGTCACGGATTTTGTATCTTGAAGAAAATAAACATGCGATTTTTTCGGTACACTTTTGAGTGCATTTTTTTCTGGTAAAGGTTTTGACCTTATTCAGCGTAATTCCCAATAAAACACTCATTTAAAGTGATTTCATCTTGATTGAACAATAAATAAAAATGTACCTCGATTTTTAATAATACTTTCAAAATCGACGTTTCTCGGCCAGAGAAACACATTTTGAGTATTTCTTCACTATTTTCAAATATAACCACTGAATACATTATTTTTGTACTTTTTGCTTTAATTCAAGCAAGTGTAACGATATTCATTCAAAAAACTATTAAAATTCAATTTTCAATAAGAAATCGTAGTCACGGATTTTGTATCTTGAAGAAAATAAACATGCGATTTTTTCGGTACACTTTTGAATGCATTTTTTTCTGGTAAAGGTTTTGACCTTATTCAGCGTAATTCCCAATAAAACACTCATTTAAAGTGATTTCATCTTGATTGAACAATAAATAAAAATGTTCCAAGATTTTTAATAACATTTTCAAAATCGACGTTTCTCGGCCAGAGAAACACATTTTGAGTATTTCTTCACTATTTCCAAATAAAACCACTGAAACCATTATTTTTGTAATTTTTGCTTTAATTCAAGCAAATGTAACGATATTCATTCAAAAAACTGTTAAAATTAAATTTTCAATAAGAAATCGTTGTCACGAATTTTGTATCTTGAAGAAAAAAAACATGCGATTTTTTCGGTACTTTTTTGAATGCATTTTTTTCTGGACAAATGTTTGACCGAATTCAGCTTAATTCCCTATAAAACACACATTAAAAGTGATTTCATCTCGATTGAACAATAAATAAAAATGTACCTCGATTTTTAATAATATTTTCAAAATCGACGTTTCTCGGCCAGAGAAACACATTTTGAGTATTTCTTCACTATTTTCAAATCTCTGAAACCATTATTTTTGTACTTTTTGTTTTAATTCAAGCAAATGTAACGATATTCATTCAAAAAACTGTTAAAATTCAATTTTCAATAAGAAATCGTAGTCACGGATTTTGTATCTTGAAGAAAATAAACATGCGATTTTTTCGGTACACTTTTGAATGCATTTTTTTCTGGTAAAGGTTTTGACCTTATTCAGCGTAATTCCCTATAAAACACTCATTTAAAGTGATTTCATCTTGATTGAACAATAAATAAAAATGTTCCTCGATTTTTAATAACATTTTCAAAATCGACGTTTCTCGGCCAGAGAAACACATTTTGAGTATTTCTTCACTATTTCCAAATATAACCACTGAAACCATTATTTTTGTAATTTTTGCTTTAATTCAAGCAAATGTAACGATATTCATTCAAAAAACTGTTAAAATTAAATTTTCAATAAGAAATCGTTGTCACGAATTTTGTATCTTGAAGAAAAAAAACATGCGATTTTTTCGGTACTTTTTTAAATGCATTTTTTTCTGGACAAATTTTTGACCGAATTCAGCTTAATTCCCTATAAAACACTCATTAAAAGTGATTTCATCTCGATTGAACTATAAATAAAAATGTACCTCGATTTTTAATAATATTTTCAAAATCGACGTTTCTCGGCCAGAGAAACACATTTTGAGTATTTCTTCACTATTTTCAAATATAACCTCTGAAACCATTATTTTTGTACTTTTTGTTTTAATTCAAGCAAATGTAACGATATTCATTCAAAAAACTGTTAAAATTAAATTTTCAATAAGAAATCGTAGTCACGGATTTTGTATCTTGAAGAAAATAAACATGCGATTTTTTCGGTACACTTTTGAATGCATTTTTTTCTGGTAAAGGTTTTGACCTTATTCAGCGTAATTCCCTATAAAACACTCATTTAAAGTGATTTCATCTTGATTGAACAATAAATAAAAATGTTCCTCGATTTTTAATAACATTTTCAAAATCGACGTTTCTCGGCCAGAGAAACACATTTTGAGTATTTCTTCACTATTTCCAAATATAACCACTGAAACCATTATTTTTGTAATTTTTGCTTTAATTCAAGCAAATGTAACGATATTCATTCAAAAAACTGTTAAAATTAAATTTTCAATAAGAAATCGTTGTCACGAATTTTGTATCTTGAAGAAAAAAAACATGCGATTTTTTTCGGTACTTTTTTGAATGCATTTTTTTCTGGACAAATGTTTGACCGAATTCAGCTTAATTCCCTATAAAACACTCATTAAGAGGGATTTCATCTCGATTGAACAATAAATAAAAATGTACCTCGATTTTTAATAATACTTTCAAAATCGACGTTTCTCGGCCAGAGAAACACATTTTGAGTATTTCTTCACTATTTCCAAATAAAACCACTGAAACCATTATTTTTGTAATTTTTGCTTTAATTCAAGCAAATGTAACGATATTCATTCAAAAAACTGTTAAAATTAAATTTTCAATAAGAAATCGTTGTCACGAATTTTGTATCTTGAAGAAAAAAAACATGCGATTTTTTCGGTACTTTTTTGAATGCATTTTTTTCTGGACAAATGTTTGACCGAATTCAGCTTAATTCCCTATAAAACACACATTAAAAGTGATTTCATCTCGATTGAACAATAAATAAAAATGTACCTCGATTTTTAATAATATTTTCAAAATCGACGTTTCTCGGCCAGAGAAACACATTTTGAGTATTTCTTCACTATTTTCAAATCTCTGAAACCATTATTTTTGTACTTTTTGTTTTAATTCAAGCAAATGTAACGATATTCATTCAAAAAACTGTTAAAATTCAATTTTCAATAAGAAATCGTAGTCACGGATTTTGTATCTTGAAGAAAATAAACATGCGATTTTTTCGGTACACTTTTGAATGCATTTTTTTCTGGTAAAGGTTTTGACCTTATTCAGCGTAATTCCCTATAAAACACTCATTTAAAGTGATTTCATCTTGATTGAACAATAAATAAAAATGTTCCTCGATTTTTAATAACATTTTCAAAATCGACGTTTCTCGGCCAGAGAAACACATTTTGAGTATTTCTTCACTATTTCCAAATATAACCACTGAAACCATTATTTTTGTAATTTTTGCTTTAATTCAAGCAAATGTAACGATATTCATTCAAAAAACTGTTAAAATTAAATTTTCAATAAGAAATCGTTGTCACGAATTTTGTATCTTGAAGAAAAAAAACATGCGATTTTTTCGGTACACTTTTGAATGCATTTTTTTCTGGTAAAGGTTTTGACCTTATTCAGCGTAATTCCCTATAAAACACTCATTTAAAGTGATTTCATCTTGATTGAACAATAAATAAAAATGTTCCTCGATTTTTTATAACATTTTCAAAATCGACGTTTCTCGGCCAGAGAAACACATTTTGAGTATTTCTTCACTATTTCCAAATATAACCACTGAAACCATTATTTTTGTAATTTTTGCTTTAATTCAAGCAAATGTAACGATATTCATTCAAAAAACTGTTAAAATTCAATTTTCAATAAGAAATCGTTGTCACGAATTTTGTATCTTGAAGAAAAAAAACATGCGATTTTTTCGGTACTTTTTTGAATGCATTTTTTTCTGGACAAATGTTTGACCGAATTCAGCTTAATTCCCTATAAAACACTCATTAAAAGTGATTTCATCTCGATTGAACAATAAACAAAAATGTACCTCGATTTTTAATAATATTTTCAAAATCGACGTTTCTCGGCCAGAGAAACACATTTTGAGTACTTCTTCACTATTTTCAAATATAACCACTGAAACCATTATTTTTGTACTTTTTGCTTTAATTCAAGCAAACATAACGATATTCATTCAAAAAACTGTTAAAATTCAATTTTCAATAAGAAATCGTACTCACGGATTTTGTATCATGAAGAAAAAAAACATGCGATTTTTTCGGTACACTTTTGAATGCATTTTTTTCTGGACAAATTTTTGACCGAATTCAGCTTAATTCCCTATAAAACACTCATTTAAAGTGATTTCATCTTGATTGAACAATAAATAAAAATGTTCCTCGATTTTTAATAACATTTTCAAAATCGACGTTTCTCGGCCAGAGAAACACATTTTGAGTATTTCTTCACTATTTCCAAATATAACCACTGAAACCATTATTTTTGTAATTTTTGCTTTAATTCAAGCAAATGTAACGATATTCATTCAAAAAACTGTTAAAATTAAATTTTCAATAAGAAATCGTTGTCACGAATTTTGTATCTTGAAGAAAAAAAACATGCGATTTTTTCGGTACACTTTTGAATGCATTTTTTTCTGGTAAAGGTTTTGACCTTATTCAGCGTAATTCCCTATAAAACACTCATTCTAGGAGAGCGGTCGCTCTCTTAGATAAGACTTGATACTGCCTCTAATGCTAATTTAAAGTGATTTCATCTTGATTGAACAATAAATAAAAATGTTCCTCGATTTTTAATAACATTTTCAAAATCGACGTTTCTCGGCCAGAGAAACACATTTTGAGTATTTCTTCACTATTTCCAAATATAACCACTGAAACCATTATTTTTGTAATTTTTGCTTTAATTCAAGCAAATGTAACGATATTCATTCAAAAAACTGTTAAAATTAAATTTTCAATAAGAAATCGTTGTCACGAATTTTGTATCTTGAAGAAAAAAAAAACATGCGATTTTTTCGGTACTTTTTTGAATGCATTTTTTTCTGGACAAATTTTTGACCGAATTCAGCTTAATTCCCTATAAAACACTCATTAAAAGTGATTTCATCTCGATTGAACAATAAATAAAAATGAACCTCGATTTTTAATAATATTTTCAAAATCGACGTTTCTCGGCCTTAGAAACACATTTTGAGTATTTCTTCACTATTTTCAAATATAACCTCTGAAACCATTATTTTTGTACTTTTTGTTTTAATTCAAGCAAATGTAACGATATTCATTCAAAAAACTGTTAAAATTCAATTTTCAATAAGAAATCGTAGTCACGGATTTTGTATCTTGAAGAAAATAAACATGCGATTTTTTCGGTACACTTTTGAATGCATTTTTTTCTGGTAAAGGTTTTGACCTTATTCAGCGTAATTCCCTATAAAACACTCATTTAAAGTGATTTCATCTTGATTGAACAATAAATAAAAATGTTCCTCGATTTTTAATAACATTTTCAAAATCGACGTTTCTCGGCCAGAGAAACACATTTTGAGTATTTCTTCACTATTTTCAAATATAACCACTGAATACATTATTTTTGTACTTTTTGCTTTAATTCAAGCAAGTGTAACGATATTCATTCAAAAAACTATTAAAATTCAATTTTCAATAAGAAATCGTAGTCACGGATTTTGTATCTTGAAGAAAATAAACATGCGATTTTTTCGGTACACTTTTGAGTGCATTTTTTTCTGGTAAAGGTTTTGACCTTATTCAGCGTAATTCCCAATAAAACACTCATTTAAAGTGATTTCATCTTGATTGAACAATAAATAAAAATGTACCTCGATTTTTAATAATACTTTCAAAATCGACGTTTCTCGGCCAGAGAAACACATTTTGAGTATTTCTTCACTATTTTCAAATATAACCACTGAATACATTATTTTTGTACTTTTTGCTTTAATTCAAGCAAGTGTAACGATATTCATTCAAAAAACTATTAAAATTCAATTTTCAATAAGAAATCGTAGTCACGGATTTTGTATCTTGAAGAAAATAAACATGCGATTTTTTCGGTACACTTTTGAATGCATTTTTTTCTGGTAAAGGTTTTGACCTTATTCAGCGTAATTCCCTATAAAACACTCATTTAAAGTGATTTCATCTTGATTGAACAATAAATAAAAAGGTACCTCGATTTTTAATAATACTTTCAAAATCGACGTTTCTCGGCCAGAGAAACACATTTTGAGTATTTCTTCACTATTTTCAAATATAACCACTGAATACATTATTTTTGTACTTTTTGCTTTAATTCAAGCAAGTGTAACGATATTCATTCAAAAAACTATTAAAATTCAATTTTCAATAAGAAATCGTAGTCACGGATTTTGTATCTTGAAGAAAATAAACATGCGATTTTTTCGGTACACTTTTGAATGCATTTTTTTCTGGTAAAGGTTTTGACCTTATTCAGCGTAATTCCCTATAAAACACTCATTTAAAGTGATTTCATCTTGATTGAACAATAAATAAAAATGTTCCACGATTTTTAATAACATTTTCAAAATCGACGTTTCTCGGCCAGAGAAACACATTTTGAGTATTTCTTCACTATTTCCAAATATAACCACTGAAACCATTATTTTTGTAATTTTTGCTTTAATTCAAGCAAATGTAACGATATTCATTCAAAAAACTGTTAAAATTCAATTTTCAATAAGAAATCGTAGTCACGGATTTTGTATCTTAAAGAAAATAAACATGCGATTTTTTCGGTACACTTTTGAATGCATTTTTTTCTGGACAAATTTTTGACCGAATTCAGCTTAATTCCCTATAAAACACTCATTAAAAGTGATTTCATCTCGATTGAACAATAAATAAAAATGTACCTCGATTTTTAATAATATTTTCAAAATCGACGTTTCTCGGCCAGAGAAACACATTTTGAGTATTTCTTCACTATTTTCAAATATAACCACTGAAACCATTATTTTTGTAATTTTTGCTTTAATTCAAGCAAATGTAACGATATTCATTCAAAAAACTGTTAAAATTAAATTTTCAATAAGAAATCGTTGTCACGAATTTTGTATCTTGAAGAAAAAAAACATGCGATTTTTTCGGTACTTTTTTGAATGCATTTTTTTCTGGACAAATGTTTGACCGAATTCAGCTTAATTTCCTATAAAACACTCATTAAAAGTGATTTCATCTCGATTGAACAATAAACAAAAATGTACCTCGATTTTTAATCATATTTTCAAAATCGACGTTTCTCGGCCAGAGAAACACATTTTGAGTATTTCTTCACTATTTTCAAATATAACCACTGAAACCATTATTTTTGTACTTTTTGCTTTAATTCAAGCAAACATAACGATATTCATTCAAAAAACTGTTAAAATTCAATTTTCAATAAGAAATCGTACTCACGGATTTTGTATCATGAAGAAAAAAAACATGCGATTTTTTCGGTAAACTTTTGAATGCATTTTTTTCTGGACAAATTTTTGACCGAATTCAGCTTAATTCCCTATAAAACACTCATTAAAAGTGAATTCATCTCGATTGAACAATAAATAAAAATGTACCTCGATTTTTAATAATATTTTCAAAATCGACGTTTCTCGGCCAGAGAAACACATTTTGAGTATTTCTTCACTATTTTCAAATATAACCTCTGAAACCATTATTTTTGTACTTTTTGTTTTAATTCAAGCAAATGTAACGATATTCATTCAAAAAACTGTTAAAATTCAATTTTCAATAAGAAATCGTAGTCACGGATTTTGTATCTTGAAGAAAATAAACATGCGATTTTTTCGGTACACTTTTGAATGCATTTTTTTCTGGTAAAGGTTTTGACCTTATTCAGCGTAATTCCCTATAAAACACTCATTTAAAGTGATTTCATCTTGATTGAACAATAAATAAAAATGTTCCTCGATTTTTAATAACATTTTCAAAATCGACGTTTCTCGGCCAGAGAAACACATTTTGAGTATTTCTTCACTATTTCCAAATATAACCACTGAAACCATTATTTTTGTAATTTTTGCTTTAATTCAAGCAAATGTAACGATATTCATTCAAAAAACTGTTAAAATTAAATTTTCAATAAGAAATCGTTGTCACGAATTTTGTATCTTGAAGAAAAAAAACATGCGATTTTTTCGATACACTTTTGAATGCATTTTTTTCTGGACAAATTTTTGACCGAATTCAGCTTAATTTCCTATAAAACACTCATTAAAAGTGATTTCATCTCGATTGAACAATAAATAAAAATGTACCTCGATTTTTAATAATATTTTCAAAATCGACGTTTCTCGGCCAGAGAAACACATTTTGAGTATTTCTTCACTATTTTCAAATATAACCTCTGAAACCATTATTTTTGTACTTTTTGTTTTAATTCAAGCAAATGTAACGATATTCATTCAAATTGACGTTAATCTTCAGAAATTTAAGGAGGGCAATAAGTCGCTTGAAGACTTGGTCCCTCCTCATGAGCTTTTGTATTAACTATGCCAAAATAAACTTTGAAACTTGAAACTTGAAACTGTTAAAATTCAATTTTCAATAAGAAATCGTAGTCACGGATTTTGTATCTTGAAGAAAATAAACATGCGATTTTTTCGGTACACTTTTGAATGCATTTTTTTCTGGTAAAGGTTTTGACCTTATTCAGCGTAATTCCCTATAAAACACTCATTTAAAGTGATTTCATCTTGATTGAACAATAAATAAAAATGTTCCTCGATTTTTAATAACATTTTCAAAATCGACGTTTCTCGGCCAGAGAAACACATTTTGAGTATTTCTTCACTATTTCCAAATATAACCACTGAAACCATTATTTTTGTAATTTTTGCTTTAATTCAAGCAAATGTAACGATATTCATTCAAAAAACTGTTAAAATTAAATTTTCAATAAGAAATCGTTGTCACGAATTTTGTATCTTGAAGAAAAAAAACATGCGATTTTTTCGATACACTTTTGAATGCATTTTTTTCTGGACAAATTTTTGACCGAATTCAGCTTAATTCCCTATAAAACACTCATTAAAAGTGATTTCATCTCGATTGAACAATAAATAAAAATGTACCTCGATTTTTAATAATATTTTCAAAATCGACGTTTCTCGGCCAGAGAAACACATTTTGAGTATTTCTTCACTATTTTCAAATATAACCTCTGAAACCATTATTTTTGTACTTTTTGTTTTAATTCAAGCAAATGTAACGATATTCATTCAAAAAACTGTTAAAATTCAATTTTCAATAAGAAATCGTAGTCACGGATTTTGTATCTTGAAGAAAATAAACATGCGATTTTTTCGGTACACTTTTGAATGCATTTTTTTCTGGTAATGGTTTTGACCTTATTCAGCGTAATTCCCTATAAAACACTCATTTAAAGTGATTTCACCTTGATTGAACAATAAATAAAAATGTTCCTCGATTTTTAATAACATTTTCAAAATCGACGTTTCTCGGCCAGAGAAGCACATTTTGAGTATTTCTTCACTATATCCAAATATAACCACTGAAACCATTATTTTTGTAATTTTTGCTTTAATTCAAGCAAATGTAACGATATTCATTCAAAAAACTGTTAAAATTAAATTTTCAATAAGAAATCGTTGTCACGAATTTTGTATCTTGAAGAAAAAAAACATGCGATTTTTTCGGTACTTTTTTGAATGCATTTTTTCTGGACAAATGTTTGACCGAATTCAGCTTAATTCCCTATAAAACACTCATTAAAAGTGATTTCATCTCGATTGAACAATAAACAAAAATGTACCTCGATTTTTAATAATATTTTCAAAATCGACGTTTCTCGGCCAGAGAAACACATATTGAGTATTTCTTCACTATTTTCAAATATAACCACTGAAACCATTATTTTTGTACTTTTTGCTTTAATTCAAGCAAACATAACGATATTCATTCAAAAAACTGTTAAAATTCAATTTTCAATAAGAAATCGTACGGATTTTGTATCATGAAGAAAAAAAACATGCGATTTTTTCGGTACACTTTTGAATGCATTTTTTTCTGGTAAAGGTTTTGACCTTATTCAGCGTAATTCCCTATAAAACATTCATTTAAAGTGATTTCATCTTGATTGAACAATAAATAAAAATGTTCCTCGATTTTTAATAACATTTTCAAAATCGACGTTTCTCGGCCAGAGAAACACATTTTGAGTATTTCTTCACTATTTTCAAATATAACCTCTGAAACCATTATTTTTGTACTTTTTGTTTTAATTCAAGCAAATGTAACGATATTCATTCAAAAAACTGTTAAAATTCAATTTTCAATAAGAAATCGTAGTCACGGATTTTGTATCTTGAAGAAAATAAACATGCGATTTTTTCGGTACACTTTTGAATGTATTTTTTTCTGGTAAAGGTTTTGACCTTATTCAGCGTAATTCCCTATAAAACACTCATTTAAAGTGATTTCATCTTGATTGAACAATAAATAAAAATGTTCCTCGATTTTTAATAACATTTTCAAAATCGACGTTTCTCGGCCAGAGAAACACATTTTGAGTATTTCTTCACTATTTCCAAATATAACCACTGAAACCATTATTTTTGTAATTTTTGCTTTAATTCAAGCAAATGTAACGATATTCATTCAAAAAACTGTTAAAATTAAATTTTCAATAAGAAATCGTTGTCACGAATTTTGTATCTTGAAGAAAAAAAACATGCGATTTTTTCGATACACTTTTGAATGCATTTTTTTCTGGACAAATTTTTGACCGAATTCAGCTTAATTCCCTATAAAACACTCATTAAAAGTGATTTCATCTCGATTGAACAATAAATAAAAATGTACCTCGATTTTTAATAATATTTTCAAAATCGACGTTTCTCGGCCAGAGAAACACATTTTGAGTATTTCTTCACTATTTTCAAATATAACCTCTGAAACCATTATTTTTGTACTTTTTGTTTTAATTCAAGCAAATGTAACGATATTCATTCAAAAACCTGTTAAAATTAAGTTTTCAATAAGAAATCGTTGTCACGAATTTTGTATCTTGAAGAAAAAAAACATGCGATTTTTTCGGTACTTTTTTGAATGCATTTTTTTCTGGACAAATGTTTGACCGAATTCAGCTTAATTCCCTATAAAACACTCATTAAAAGTGATTTCATCTCGATTGAACAATAAACAAAAATGTACCTCGATTTTTAATAATATTTTCAAAATCGACGTTTCTCGGCCAGAGAAACACATTTTGAGTATTTCTTCACTATTTTCAAATATTACCTCTGAAACCATTATTTTTGTACTTTTTGTTTTAATTCAAGCAAATGTAACGATATTCATTCAAAAACCTGTTAAAATTAAATTTTCAATAAGAAATCGTTGTCACGAATTTTGTATCTTGAAGAAAAAAAACATGCGATTTTTTCGGTACTTTTTTGAATGCATTTTTTTCTGGACAAATGTTTGACCGAATTCAGCTTAATTCCCTATAAAACACTCATTAAAAGTGATTTCATCTCGATTGAACAATAAACAAAAATGTACCTCGATTTTTAATAATATTTTCAAAATCGACGTTTCTCGGCCAGAGAAACACATTTTGAGTACTTCTTCACTATTTTCAAATATAACCTCTGAAACCATTATTTTTGTACTTTTTGTTTTAATTCAAGCAAATGTAACGATATTCATTCAAAAAACTGTTAAAATTCAATTTTCAATAAGAAATCGTAGTCACGGATTTTGTATCTTGAAGAAAATAAACATGCGATTTTTTCGGTACACTTTTGAATGCATTTTTTTCTGGTAAAGGTTTTGACCTTATTCAGCGTAATTCCCTATAAAACACTCATTTAAAGTGATTTCATCTTGATTGAACAATAAATAAAAATGTTCCTCGATTTTTAATAACATTTTCAAAATCGACGTTTCTCGGCCAGAGAAACACATTTTGAGTATTTCTTCACTATTTCCAAATATAACCACTGAAACCATTATTTTTGTAATTTTTGCTTTAATTCAAGCAAATGTAACGATATTCATTCAAAAAACTGTTAAAATTAAATTTTCAATAAGAAATCGTTTGCACGAATTTTGTATCTTGAAGAAAAAAAACATGCGATTTTTTCGATACACTTTTGAATGCATTTTTTTCTGGACAAATTTTTGACCGAATTCAGCTTAATTCCCTATAAAACACTCATTAAAAGTGATTTCATCTCGATTGAACAATAAATAAAAATGTACCTCGATTTTTAATAATATTTTCAAAATCGACGTTTCTCGGCCAGAGAAACACATTTTGAGTATTTCTTCACTATTTTCAAATATAACCTCTGAAACCATTATTTTTGTACTTTTTGTTTTAATTCAAGCAAATGTAACGATATTCATTCAAAAACCTGTTAAAATTAAATTTTCAATAAGAAATCGTTGTCACGAATTTTGTATCTTGAAGAAAAAAAACATGCGATTTTTTCGGTACTTTTTTGAATGCATTTTTTTCTGGACAAATGTTTGACCGAATTCAGCTTAATTCCCTATAAAACACTCATTAAAAGTGATTTCATCTCGATTGAACAATAAACAAAAATGTACCTCGATTTTTAATAATATTTTCAAAATCGACGTTTCTCGGCCAGAGAAACACATTTTGAGTACTTCTTCACTATTTTCAAATATAACCTCTGAAACCATTATTTTTGTACTTTTTGTTTTAATTCAAGCAAATGTAACGATATTCATTCAAAAAACTGTTAAAATTCAATTTTCAATAAGAAATCGTAGTCACGGATTTTGTATCTTGAAGAAAATAAACATGCGATTTTTTCGGTACACTTTTGAATGCATTTTTTTCTGGTAAAGGTTTTGACCTTATTCAGCGTAATTCCCTATAAAACACTCATTTAAAGTGATTGCATCTTGATTGAACAATAAATAAAAATGTTCCTCGATTTTTAATAACATTTTCAAAATCGACGTTTCTCGGCCAGAGAAACACATTTTGAGTACTTCTTCACTATTTTCAAATATAACCTCTGAAACCATTATTTTTGTACTTTTTGTTTTAATTCAAGCAAATGTAACGATATTCATTCAAAAAACTGTTAAAATTCAATTTTCAATAAGAAATCGTAGTCACGGATTTTGTATCTTGAAGAAAATAAACATGCGATTTTTTCGGTACACTTTTGAATGCATTTTTTTCTGGTAAAGGTTTTGACCTTATTCAGCGTAATTCCCTATAAAACACTCATTTAAAGTGATTTCATCTTGATTGAACAATAAATAAAAATGTTCCTCGATTTTTAATAACATTTTCAAAATCGACGTTTCTCGGCCAGAGAAACACATTTTGAGTATTTCTTCACTATTTCCAAATATAACCACTGAAACCATTATTTTTGTAATTTTTGCTTTAATTCAAGCAAATGTAACGATATTCATTCAAAAAACTGTTAAAATTAAATTTTCAATAAGAAATCGTTGTCACGAATTTTGTATCTTGAAGAAAAAAAACATGCGATTTTTTTCGGTACTTTTTTGAATGCATTTTTTTCTGGACAAATGTTTGACCGAATTCAGCTTAATTCCCTATAAAACACTCATTAAGAGGGATTTCATCTCGATTGAACAATAAATAAAAATGTACCTCGATTTTTAATAATACTTTCAAAATCGACGTTTCTCGGCCAGAGAAACACATTTTGAGTATTTCTGCACTATTTTCAAATATAACCACTGAATACATTATTTTTGTACTTTTTGCTTTAATTCAAGCAAATGTAACGATATTCATTCAAAAAACTGTTAAAATTCAATTTTCAATAAGAAATCGTAGTCACGGATTTTGTATCTTAAAGAAAATAAACATGCGATTTTTTCGGTACACTTTTGAATGCATTTTTTTCTGGTAAAGGTTTTGACCTTATTCAGCGTAATTCCCTATAAAACACTCATTAAAAGTGATTTCATCTCGATTGAACAATAAATAAAAATGTACCTCGATTTTTAATAATATTTTCAAAATCGACGTTTCTCGGCCAGAGAAACACATTTTGAGTATTTCTTCACTATTTTCAAATATAACCTCTGAAACCATTATTTTTGTACTTTTTGTTTTAATTCAAGCAAATGTAACGATATTCATTCAAAAAACTGTTAAAATTCAATTTTCAATGAGAAATCGTAGTCACGGATTTTGTATCTTGAAGAAAATAAACATGCGATTTTTTCGGTACACTTTTGAATGCATTTTTTTCTGGTAAAGGTTTTGATCTTATTCAGCGTAATTCCCTATAAAACACTCATTTAAAGTGATTTCATCTTGATTGAACAATAAATAAAAATGTTCCTCGATTTTTAATAACATTTTCAAAATCGACGTTTCTCGGCCAGAGAAACACATTTTGAGTATTTCTTCACTATATCCAAATATAACCACTGAAACCATTATTTTTGTAATTTTTGCTTTAATTCAAGCAAATGTAACGATATTCATTCAAAAAACTGTTAAAATTAAATTTTCAATAAGAAATCGTTGTCACGAATTTTGTATCTTGAAGAAAAAAAACATGCGATTTTTTCGGTACTTTTTTGAATGCATTTTTTTCTGGACAAATGTTTGACCGAATTCAGCTTAATTCCCTATAAAACACTCATTAAAAGTGATTTCATCTCGATTGAACAATAAACAAAAATGTGCCTCGATTTTTAATAATATTTTCAAAATCGACGTTTCTCGGCCAGAGAAACACATTTTGAGTATTTCTTCACTATTTTCAAATATAACCACTGAAACCATTATTTTTGTACTTTTTGCTTTAATTCAAGCAAACATAACGATATTCATTCAAAAAACTGTTAAAATTCAATTTTCAATAAGAAATCGTAGTCACGGATTTTGTATCATGAAGAAAAAAAACATGCGATTTTTTCGGTACACTTTTGAATGCATTTTTTTCTGGACAAATTTTTGACCGAATTCAGCTTAATTCCCTATAAAACACTCATTAAAAGTGATTTCATCTCGATTGAACAATAAATAAAAATGTACCTCGATTTTTAATAATATTTTCAAAATCGACGTTTCTCGGCCAGAGAAACACATTTTGAGTATTTCTTCACTATTTTCAAATCTCTGAAACCATTATTTTTGTACTTTTTGTTTTAATTCAAGCAAATTTAACGATATTCATTCAAAAAACTGTTAAAATTCAATTTTCAATAAGAAATCGTAGTCACGGATTTTGTATCTTGAAGAAAATAAACATGCGATTTTTTCGGTACACTTTTGAATGCATTTTTTTCTGGTAAAGGTTTTGACCTTATTCAGCGTAATTCCCTATAAAACACTCATTTAAAGTGATTTCATCTTGATTGAACAATAAATAAAAATGTTCCTCGATTTTTAATAACATTTTCAAAATCGACGTTTCTCGGCCAGAGAAACACATTTTGAGTATTTCTTCACTATTTCCAAATATAACCACTGAAACCATTATTTTTGTAATTTTTGCTTTAATTCAAGCAAATGTAACGATATTCATTCAAAAAACTGTTAAAATTAAATTTTCAATAAGAAATCGTTGTCACGAATTTTGTATCTTGAAGAAAAAAAACATGCGATTTTTTTCGGTACTTTTTTGAATGCATTTTTTTCTGGACAAATGTTTGACCGAATTCAGCTTAATTCCCTATAAAACACTCATTAAGAGGGATTTCATCTCGATTGAACAATAAATAAAAATGTACCTCGATTTTTAATAATACTTTCAAAATCGACGTTTCTCGGCCAGAGAAACACATTTTGAGTATTTCTGCACTATTTTCAAATATAACCACTGAATACATTATTTTTGTACTTTTTGCTTTAATTCAAGCAAATGTAACGATATTCATTCAAAAAACTGTTAAAATTCAATTTTCAATAAGAAATCGTAGTCACGGATTTTGTATCTTAAAGAAAATAAACATGCGATTTTTTCGGTACACTTTTGAATGCATTTTTTTCTGGTAAAGGTTTTGACCTTATTCAGCGTAATTCCCTATAAAACACTCATTAAAAGTGATTTCATCTCGATTGAACAATAAATAAAAATGTACCTCGATTTTTAATAATATTTTCAAAATCGACGTTTCTCGGCCAGAGAAACACATTTTGAGTATTTCTTCACTATTTTCAAATATAACCTCTGAAACCATTATTTTTGTACTTTTTGTTTTAATTCAAGCAAATGTAACGATATTCATTCAAAAAACTGTTAAAATTCAATTTTCAATGAGAAATCGTAGTCACGGATTTTGTATCTTGAAGAAAATAAACATGCGATTTTTTCGGTACACTTTTGAATGCATTTTTTTCTGGTAAAGGTTTTGATCTTATTCAGCGTAATTCCCTATAAAACACTCATTTAAAGTGATTTCATCTTGATTGAACAATAAATAAAAATGTTCCTCGATTTTTAATAACATTTTCAAAATCGACGTTTCTCGGCCAGAGAAACACATTTTGAGTATTTCTTCACTATTTCCAAATAAAACCACTGAAACCATTATTTTTGTAATTTTTGCTTTAATTCAAGCAAATGTAACGATATTCATTCAAAAAACTGTTAAAATTAAATTTTCAATAAGAAATCGTTGTCACGAATTTTGTATCTTGAAGAAAAAAAACATGCGATTTTTTCGGTACTTTTTTGAATGCATTTTTTTCTGGACAAATGTTTGACCGAATTCAGCTTAATTCCCTATAAAACACTCATTAAAAGTGATTTCATCTCGATTGAACAATAAACAAAAATGTGCCTCGATTTTTAATAATATTTTCAAAATCGACGTTTCTCGGCCAGAGAAACACATTTTGAGTATTTCTTCACTATTTTCAAATATAACCACTGAAACCATTATTTTTGTACTTTTTGCTTTAATTCAAGCAAACATAACGATATTCATTCAAAAAACTGTTAAAATTCAATTTTCAATAAGAAATCGTAGTCACGGATTTTGTATCATGAAGAAAAAAAACATGCGATTTTTTCGGTACACTTTTGAATGCATTTTTTTCTGGACAAATTTTTGACCGAATTCAGCTTAATTCCCTATAAAACACTCATTAAAAGTGATTTCATCTCGATTGAACAATAAATAAAAATGTACCTCGATTTTTAATAATATTTTCAAAATCGACGTTTCTCGGCCAGAGAAACACATTTTGAGTATTTCTTCACTATTTTCAAATCTCTGAAACCATTATTTTTGTACTTTTTGTTTTAATTCAAGCAAATTTAACGATATTCATTCAAAAAACTGTTAAAATTCAATTTTCAATAAGAAATCGTAGTCACGGATTTTGTATCTTGAAGCAAATAAACATGCGATTTTTTCGGTACACTTTTGAATGCATTTTTTTCTGGTAAAGGTTTTGACCTTATTCAGCGTAATTCCCTATAAAACACTCATTTAAAGTTATTTCACCTTGATTGAACAATAAATAAAAATGTTCCTCGATTTTTAATAACATTTTCAAAATCGACGTTTCTCGGCCAGAGAAGCACATTTTGAGTATTTCTTCACTATATCCAAATATAACCACTGAAACCATTATTTTTGTAATTTTTGCTTTAATTCAAGCAAATGTAACGATATTCATTCAAAAAACTGTTAAAATTAAATTTTCAATAAGAAATCGTTGTCACGAATTTTGTAAACCAGTTTCGACTGAACAGGAATATCCAATAAAGCTTTTATTATTATTATTATTGTTATTATCTTGAAGAAAAAAAACATGCGATTTTTTCGGTACTTTTTTGAATGCATTTTTTCTGGACAAATGTTTGACCGAATTCAGCTTAATTCCCTATAAAACACTCATTAAAAGTGATTTCATCTCGATTGAACAATAAACAAAAATGTACCTCGATTTTTAATAATATTTTCAAAATCGACGTTTCTCGGCCAGAGAAACACATATTGAGTATTTCTTCACTATTTTCAAATATAACCACTGAAACCATTATTTTTGTACTTTTTGCTTTAATTCAAGCAAACATAACGATATTCATTCAAAAAACTGTTAAAATTCAATTTTCAATAAGAAATCGTACGGATTTTGTATCATGAAGAAAAAAAACATGCGATTTTTTCGGTACACTTTTGAATGCATTTTTTTCTGGACAAATTTTTGACCGAATTCAGCTTAATTCCCTATAAAACACTCATTAAAAGTGATTTCATCTCGATTGAACAGTAAATAAAAATGTACCTCGATTTTTAATAATATTTTCAAAATCGACGTTTCTCGGCCAGAGAAACACATTTTGAGTATTTCTTCACTATTTTCAAATATAACCTCTGAAACCATTATTTTTGTACTTTTTGCTTTAATTCAAGCAAATGTAACGATATTCATTCAAAAAACTGTTAAAATTCAATTTTCAATAAGAAATCGTAGTCACGGATTTTGTATCTTGAAGAAAATAAACATGCGATTTTTTCGGTACACTTTTGAATGCATTTTTTTCTGGTAAAGGTTTTGACCTTATTCAGCGTAATTCCCTATAAAACACTCATTTAAAGTGATTTCATCTTGATTGAACAATAAATAAAAATGTTCCACGATTTTTAATAACATTTTCAAAATCGACGTTTCTCGGCCAGAGAAACACATTTTGAGTATTTCTTCACTATTTCCAAATATAACCACTGAAACCATTATTTTTGTAATTTTTGCTTTAATTCAAGCAAATGTAACGATATTCATTCAAAAAACTGTTAAAATTCAATTTTCAATAAGAAATCGTAGTCACGGATTTTGTATCTTAAAGAAAATAAACATGCGATTTTTTCGGTACACTTTTGAATGCATTTTTTTCTGGACAAATTTTTGACCGAATTCAGCTTAATTCCCTATAAAACACTCATTAAAAGTGATTTCATCTCGATTGAACAATAAATAAAAATGTACCTCGATTTTTAATAATATTTTCAAAATCGACGTTTCTCGGCCAGAGAAGCACATTTTGAGTATTTCTTCACTATATCCAAATATAACCACTGAAACCATTATTTTTGTAATTTTTGCTTTAATTCAAGCAAATGTAACGATATTCATTCAAAAAACTGTTAAAATTCAATTTTCAATAAGAAATCGTAGTCACGGATTTTGTATCTTAAAGAAAATAAACATGCGATTTTTTCGGTACACTTTTGAATGCATTTTTTTCTGGACAAATTTTTGACCGAATTCAGCTTAATTCCCTATAAAACACTCATTAAAAGTGATTTCATCTCGATTGAACAATAAATAAAAATGTACCTCGATTTTTAATAATATTTTCAAAATCGACGTTTCTCGGCCAGAGAAACACATTTTGAGTATTTCTTCACTATTTTCAAATATAACCACTGAAACCATTATTTTTGTAATTTTTGCTTTAATTCAAGCAAATGTAACGATATTCATTCAAAAAACTGTTAAAATTAAATTTTCAATAAGAAATCGTTGTCACGAATTTTGTCTCTTGAAGAAAAAAAACATGCGATTTTTTCGGTACTTTTTTGAATGCATTTTTTTCTGGACAAATGTTTGACCGAATTCAGCTTAATTCCCTATAAAACACTCATTAAAAGTGATTTCATCTCGATTGAACAATAAACAAAAATGTACCTCGATTTTTAATAATATTTTCAAAATCGACGTTTCTCGGCCAGAGAAACACATTTTGAGTATTTCTTCACTATTTTCAAATATAACCTCTGAAACCATTATTTTTGTACTTTTTGTTTTAATTCAAGCAAATGTAACGATATTCATTCAAAAAACTGTTAAAATTCAATTTTCAATAAGAAATCGTTGTCACGAATTTTGTATCTTGAAGAAAAAAAACATGCGATTTTTTCGGTACTTTTTTGAATGCATTTTTTTCTGGACAAATGTTTGACCGAATTCAGCTTAATTCCCTATAAAACACTCATTAAAAGTGATTTCATCTCGATTGAACAATAAACAAAAATGTACCTCGATTTTTAATAATATTTTCAAAATCGACGTTTCTCGGCCAGAGAAACACATTTTGAGTACTTCTTCACTATTTTCAAATATAACCTCTGAAATCATTATTTTTGTACTTTTTGTTTTAATTCAAGCAAATGTAACGATATTCATTCAAAAAACTGTTAAAATTCAATTTTCAATAAGAAATCGTAGTCACGGATTTTGTATCTTGAAGAAAATAAACATGCGATTTTTTCGGTACACTTTTGAATGCATTTTTTTCTGGTAAAGGTTTTGACCTTATTCAGCGTAATTCCCTATAAAACACTCATTTAAAGTGATTTCATCTTGATTGAACAATAAATAAAAATGTTCCTCGATTTTTAATAACATTTTCAAAATCGACGTTTCTCGGCCAGAGAAACACATTTTGAGTATTTCTTCACTATTTCCAAATATAACCACTGAAACCATTATTTTTGTAATTTTTGCTTTAATTCAAGCAAATGTAACGATATTCATTCAAAAAACTGTTAAAATTAAATTTTCAATAAGAAATCGTTGTCACGAATTTTGTATCTTGAAGAAAAAAAACATGCGATTTTTTTCGGTACTTTTTTGAATGCATTTTTTTCTGGACAAATGTTTGACCGAATTCAGCTTAATTCCCTATAAAACACTCATTAAGAGGGATTTCATCTCGATTGAACAATAAATAAAAATGTACCTCGATTTTTAATAATACTTTCAAAATCGACGTTTCTCGGCCAGAGAAACACATTTTGAGTATTTCTGCACTATTTTCATATATAACCACTGAATACATTATTTTTGTACTTTTTGCTTTAATTCAAGCAAATGTAACGATATTCATTCAAAAAACTGTTAAAATTCAATTTTCAATAAGAAATCGTAGTCACGGATTTTGTATCTTAAAGAAAATAAACATGCGATTTTTTCGGTACACTTTTGAATGCATTTTTTTCTGGTAAAGGTTTTGACCTTATTCAGCGTAATTCCCTATAAAACACTCATTAAAAGTGATTTCATCTCGATTGAACAATAAATAAAAATGTACCTCGATTTTTAATAATATTTTCAAAATCGACGTTTCTCGGCCAGAGAAACACATTTTGAGTATTTCTTCACTATTTTCAAATATAACCTCTGAAACCATTATTTTTGTACTTTTTGTTTTAATTCAAGCAAATGTAACGATATTCATTCAAAAAACTGTTAAAATTCAATTTTCAATGAGAAATCGTAGTCACGGATTTTGTATCTTGAAGAAAATAAACATGCGATTTTTTCGGTACACTTTTGAATGCATTTTTTTCTGGTAAAGGTTTTGATCTTATTCAGCGTAATTCCCTATAAAACACTCATTTAAAGTGATTTCATCTTGATTGAACAATAAATAAAAATGTTCCTCGATTTTTAATAACATTTTCAAAATCGACGTTTCTCGGCCAGAGAAACACATTTTGAGTATTTCTTCACTATATCCAAATATAACCACTGAAACCATTATTTTTGTAATTTTTGCTTTAATTCAAGCAAATGTAACGATATTCATTCAAAAAACTGTTAAAATTAAATTTTCAATAAGAAATCGTTGTCACGAATTTTGTATCTTGAAGAAAAAAAACATGCGATTTTTTCGGTACTTTTTTGAATGCATTTTTTTCTGGACAAATGTTTGACCGAATTCAGCTTAATTCCCTATAAAACACTCATTAAAAGTGATTTCATCTCGATTGAACAATAAACAAAAATGTGCCTCGATTTTTAATAATATTTTCAAAATCGACGTTTCTCGGCCAGAGAAACACATTTTGAGTATTTCTTCACTATTTTCAAATATAACCACTGAAACCATTATTTTTGTACTTTTTGCTTTAATTCAAGCAAACATAACGATATTCATTCAAAAAACTGTTAAAATTCAATTTTCAATAAGAAATCGTAGTCACGGATTTTGTATCATGAAGAAAAAAAACATGCGATTTTTTCGGTACACTTTTGAATGCATTTTTTTCTGGACAAATTTTTGACCGAATTCAGCTTAATTCCCTATAAAACACTCATTAAAAGTGATTTCATCTCGATTGAACAATAAATAAAAATGTACCTCGATTTTTAATAATATTTTCAAAATCGACGTTTCTCGGCCAGAGAAACACATTTTGAGTATTTCTTCACTATTTTCAAATCTCTGAAACCATTATTTTTGTACTTTTTGTTTTAATTCAAGCAAATTTAACGATATTCATTCAAAAAACTGTTAAAATTCAATTTTCAATAAGAAATCGTAGTCACGGATTTTGTATCTTGAAGAAAATAAACATGCGATTTTTTCGGTACACTTTTGAATGCATTTTTTTCTGGTAAAGGTTTTGACCTTATTCAGCGTAATTCCCTATAAAACACTCATTTAAAGTTATTTCACCTTGATTGAACAATAAATAAAAATGTTCCTCGATTTTTAATAACATTTTCAAAATCGACGTTTCTCGGCCAGAGAAGCACATTTTGAGTATTTCTTCACTATATCCAAATATAACCACTGAAACCATTATTTTTGTAATTTTTGCTTTAATTCAAGCAAATGTAACGATATTCATTCAAAAAACTGTTAAAATTAAATTTTCAATAAGAAATCGTTGTCACGAATTTTGTAAACCAGTTTCGACTGAACAGGAATATCCAATAAAGCTTTTATTATTATTATTATTGTTATTATCTTGAAGAAAAAAAACATGCGATTTTTTCGGTACTTTTTTGAATGCATTTTTTCTGGACAAATGTTTGACCGAATTCAGCTTAATTCCCTATAAAACACTCATTAAAAGTGATTTCATCTCGATTGAACAATAAACAAAAATGTACCTCGATTTTTAATAATATTTTCAAAATCGACGTTTCTCGGCCAGAGAAACACATATTGAGTATTTCTTCACTATTTTCAAATATAACCACTGAAACCATTATTTTTGTACTTTTTGCTTTAATTCAAGCAAACATAACGATATTCATTCAAAAAACTGTTAAAATTCAATTTTCAATAAGAAATCGTACGGATTTTGTATCATGAAGAAAAAAAACATGCGATTTTTTCGGTACACTTTTGAATGCATTTTTTTCTGGACAAATTTTTGACCGAATTCAGCTTAATTCCCTATAAAACACTCATTAAAAGTGATTTCATCTCGATTGAACAGTAAATAAAAATGTACCTCGATTTTTAATAATATTTTCAAAATCGACGTTTCTCGGCCAGAGAAACACATTTTGAGTATTTCTTCACTATTTTCAAATATAACCTCTGAAACCATTATTTTTGTACTTTTTGCTTTAATTCAAGCAAATGTAACGATATTCATTCAAAAAACTGTTAAAATTCAATTTTCAATAAGAAATCGTAGTCACGGATTTTGTATCTTGAAGAAAATAAACATGCGATTTTTTCGGTACACTTTTGAATGCATTTTTTTCTGGTAAAGGTTTTGACCTTATTCAGCGTAATTCCCTATAAAACACTCATTTAAAGTGATTTCATCTTGATTGAACAATAAATAAAAATGTTCCACGATTTTTAATAACATTTTCAAAATCGACGTTTCTCGGCCAGAGAAACACATTTTGAGTATTTCTTCACTATTTCCAAATATAACCACTGAAACCATTATTTTTGTAATTTTTGCTTTAATTCAAGCAAATGTAACGATATTCATTCAAAAAACTGTTAAAATTCAATTTTCAATAAGAAATCGTAGTCACGGATTTTGTATCTTAAAGAAAATAAACATGCGATTTTTTCGGTACACTTTTGAATGCATTTTTTTCTGGACAAATTTTTGACCGAGTTCAGCTTAATTCCCTATAAAACACTCATTAAAAGTGATTTCATCTCGATTGAACAATAAATAAAAATGTACCTCGATTTTTAATAATATTTTCAAAATCGACGTTTCTCGGCCAGAGAAACACATTTTGAGTATTTCTTCACTATTTTCAAATATAACCACTGAAACCATTATTTTTGTAATTTTTGCTTTAATTCAAGCAAATGTAACGATATTCATTCAAAAAACTGTTAAAATTAAATTTTCAATAAGAAATCGTTGTCACGAATTTTGTATCTTGAAGAAAAAAAACATGCGATTTTTTCGGTACTTTTTTGAATGCATTTTTTTCTGGACAAATGTTTGACCGAATTCAGCTTAATTCCCTATAAAACACTCATTAAAAGTGATTTCATCTCGATTGAACAATAAACAAAAATGTACCTCGATTTTTAATAATATTTTCAAAATCGACGTTTCTCGGCCAGAGAAACACATTTTGAGTATTTCTTCACTATTTTCAAATATAACCTCTGAAACCATTATTTTTGTACTTTTTGTTTTAATTCAAGCAAATGTAACGATATTCATTCAAAAAACTGTTAAAATTCAATTTTCAATAAGAAATCGTAGTCACGGATTTTGTATCTTGAAGAAAATAAACATGCGATTTTTTCGGTACACTTTTGAATGCATTTTTTTCTGGTAAAGGTTTTGACCTTATTCAGCGTAATTCCCTATAAAACACTCATTTAAAGAGATTTCATCTTGATTGAACAATAAATAAAAATGTTCCACGATTTTTAATAACATTTTCAAAATCGACGTTTCTCGGCCAGAGAAACACATTTTGAGTATTTCTTCACTATTTCCAAATATAACCACTGAAACCATTATTTTTGTAATTTTTGCTTTAATTCAAGCAAATGTAACGATATTCATTCAAAAAACTGTTAAAATTAAATTTTCAATAAGAAATCGTTGTCACGAATTTTGTATCTTGAAGAAAAAAAACATGCGATTTTTTCGGTACTTTTTTGAATGCATTTTTTTCTGGACAAATGTTTGACCGAATTCAGCTTAATTCCCTATAAAACACTCATTAAAAGTGATTTCATCTCGATTGAACAATAAATAAAAATGTACCTCGATTTTTAATAATATTTTCAAAATCGACGTTTCTCGGCCAGAGAAACACATTTTGAGTATTTCTTCACTATTTTCAAATATAACCACTGAAACCATTATTTTTGTAATTTTTGCTTTAATTCAAGCAAATGTAACGATATTCATTCAAAAAACTGTTAAAATTAAATTTTCAATAAGAAATCGTTGTCACGAATTTTGTATCTTGAAGAAAAAAAACATGCGATTTTTTCGGTACTTTTTTGAATGCATTTTTTTCTGGACAAATGTTTGACCGAATTCAGCTTAATTCCCTATAAAACACTCATTAAAAGTGATTTCATCTCGATTGAACAATAAACAAAAATGTACCTCGATTTTTAATAATATTTTCAAAATCGACGTTTCTCGGCCAGAGAAACACATTTTGAGTATTTCTTCACTATTTTCAAATATAACCTCTGAAACCATTATTTTTGTACTTTTTGTTTTAATTCAAGCAAATGTAACGATATTCATTCAAAAAACTGTTAAAATTCAATTTTCAATAAGAAATCGTAGTCACGGATTTTGTATCTTGAAGAAAATAAACATGCGATTTTTTCGGTACACTTTTGAATGCATTTTTTTCTGGTAAAGGTTTTGACCTTATTCAGCGTAATTCCCTATAAAACACTCATTTAAAGAGATTTCATCTTGATTGAACAATAAATAAAAATGTTCCACGATTTTTAATAACATTTTCAAAATCGACGTTTCTCGGCCAGAGAAACACATTTTGAGTATTTCTTCACTATTTCCAAATATAACCACTGAAACCATTATTTTTGTAATTTTTGCTTTAATTCAAGCAAATGTAACGATATTCATTCAAAAAACTGTTAAAATTAAATTTTCAATAAGAAATCGTTGTCACGAATTTTGTATCTTGAAGAAAAAAAACATGCGATTTTTTCGGTACTTTTTTGAATGCATTTTTTTCTGGACAAATGTTTGACCGAATTCAGCTTAATTCCCTATAAAACACTCATTAAAAGTGATTTCATCTCGATTGAACAATAAATAAAAATGTACCTCGATTTTTAATAATATTTTCAAAATCGACGTTTCTCGGCCAGAGAAACACATTTTGAGTATTTCTTCACTATTTTCAAATATAACCTCTGAAACCATTATTTTTGTACTTTTTGTTTTAATTCAAGCAAATGTAACGATATTCATTCAAAAAACTGTTAAAATTCAATTTTCAATAAGAAATCGTAGTCACGGATTTTGTATCTTGAAGAAAATAAACATGCGATTTTTTCGGTACACTTTTGAATGCATTTTTTTCTGGTAAAGGTTTTGACCTTATTCAGCGTAATTCCCTATAAAACACTCATTTAAAGTGATTTCATCTTGATTGAACAATAAATAAAAATGTTCCACGATTTTTAATAACATTTTCAAAATCGACGTTTCTCGGCCAGAGAAACACATTTTGAGTATTTCTTCACTATTTCCAAATATAACCACTGAAACCATTATTTTTGTAATTTTTGCTTTAATTCAAGCAAATGTAACGATATTCATTCAAAAAACTGTTAAAATTCAATTTTCAATAAGAAATCGTAGTCACGGATTTTGTATCTTAAAGAAAATAAACATGCGATTTTTTCGGTACACTTTTGAATGCATTTTTTTCTGGACAAATTTTTGACCGAATTCAGCTTAATTCCCTATAAAACACTCATTAAAAGTGATTTCATCTCGATTGAACAATAAATAAAAATGTACCTCGATTTTTAATAATATTTTCAAAATCGACGTTTCTCGGCCAGAGAAACACATTTTGAGTATTTCTTCACTATTTTCAAATATAACCACTGAAACCATTATTTTTGTAATTTTTGCTTTAATTCAAGCAAATGTAACGATATTCATTCAAAAAACTGTTAAAATTAAATTTTCAATAAGAAATCGTTGTCACGAATTTTGTATCTTGAAGAAAAAAAACATGCGATTTTTTCGGTACACTTTTGAATGCATTTTTTTCTGGTAAAGGTTTTGACCTTATTCAGCGTAATTCCCTATAAAACACTCATTTAAAGTGATTTCATCTTGATTTAACAATAAATAAAAATGTTCCTCGATTTTTAATAACATTTTCAAAATCGACGTTTCTCGGCCAGAGAAACACATTTTGAGTATTTCTTCACTATTTACAAATATAACCACTGAAACCATTATTTTTGTAATTTTTGCTTTAATTCAAGCAAATGTAACGATATTCATTCAAAAAACTGTTAAAATTAAATTTTCAATAAGAAACCGTTGTCACGAATTTTGTATCTTGAAGAAAATAAACATGCGATTTTTTCGGTACACTTTTGAATGAATTTTTTTCTGGTAAAGGTTTTGACCTTATTCAGCGTAATTCCCTATAAAACACTCATTTAAAGTGATTTCATCTTGATTTAACAATAAATAAAAATGTTCCTCGATTTTTAATAACATTTTCAAAATCGACGTTTCTCGGCCAGAGAAACACATTTTGAGTATTTCTTCACTATTTCCAAATATAACCACTGAAACCATTATTTTTGTAATTTTTGCTTTAATTCAAGCAAATGTAACGATATTCATTCAAAAAACTGTTAAAATTAAATTTTCAATAAGAAACCGTTGTCACGAATTTTGTATGTTGAAGAAAAAAAACATGCGATTTTTTCGGTACTTTTTTGAATGCATTTTTTTCTGGACAAATGTTTGACCGAATTCAGCTTAATTCCCTATAAAACACTCATTAAGAGGGATTTCATCTCGATTGAACAATAAATAAAAATGTACCTCGATTTTTAATAATACTTTCAAAATCGACGTTTCTCGGCCAGAGAAACACATTTTGAGTATTTCTTCACTATTTTCAAATATAACCACTGAATACATTATTTTTGTACTTTTTGCTTTAATTCAAGCAAGTGTAACGATATTCAAAAAACTATTAAAATTCAATTTTCAATAAGAAATTGTAGTCACGGATTTTGTATCTTGAAGAAAATAAACATGCGATTTTTTCGGTACACTTTTGAATGCATTTTTTTCTGGTAAAGGTTTTGACCTTATTCAGCGTAATTCCCTATAAAACACTCATTTAAAGTGATTTCATCTTGATTGAACAATAAATAAAAATGTTCCACGATTTTTAATAACATTTTCAAAATCGACGTTTCTCGGCCAGAGAAACACATTTTGAGTATTTCTTCACTATTTCCAAATATAACCACTGAAACCATTATTTTTGTAATTTTTGCTTTAATTCAAGCAAATGTAACGATATTCATTCAAAAAACTGTTAAAATTAAATTTTCAATAAGAAATCGTTGTCACGAATTTTGTATCTTGAAGAAAAAAAACATGCGATTTTTTCGGTACTTTTTTGAATGCATTTTTTTCTGGACAAATGTTTGACCGAATTCAGCTTAATTCCCTATAAAACACTCATTAAAAGTGATTTCATCTCGATTGAACAATAAATAAAAATGTACCTCGATTTTTAATAATATTTTCAAAATCGACGTTTCTCGGCCAGAGAAACACATTTTGAGTATTTCTTCACTATTTTCAAATATAACCACTGAAACCATTATTTTTGTACTTTTTGCTTTAATTCAAGCAAACATAACGATATTCATTCAAAAAACTGTTAAAATTCAATTTTCAATAAGAAATCGTAGTCACGGATTTTGTATCATGAAGAAAAAAAACATGCGATTTTTTCGATACACTTTTGAATGCATTTTTTTCTGGACAAATTTTTGACCGAATTCAGCTTAATTCCCTATAAAACACTCATTAAAAGTGATTTCATCTCGATTGAACAATAAATAAAAATGTACCTCGATTTTTAATAATATTTTCAAAATCGACGTTTCTCGGCCAGAGAAACACATTTTGAGTATTTCTTCACTATTTTCAAATATAACCTCTGAAACCATTATTTTTGTACTTTTTGTTTTAATTCAAGCAAATGTAACGATATTCATTCAAAAAACTGTTAAAATTCAATTTTCAATAAGAAATCGTAGTCACGGATTTTGTATCTTGAAGAAAATAAACATGCGATTTTTTCGGTACACTTTTGAATGCATTTTTTTCTGGTAAAGGTTTTGACCTTATTCAGCGTAATTCCCTATAAAACACTCATTTAAAGTGATTTCATCTTGATTGAACAATAAATAAAAATGTTCCTCGATTTTTAATAACATTTTCAAAATCGACGTTTCTCGGCCAGAGAAACACATTTTGAGTATTTCTTCACTATTTCCAAATATAACCACTGAAACCATTATTTTTGTAATTTTTGCTTTAATTCAAGCAAATGTAACGATATTCATTCAAAAAACTGTTAAAATTAAATTTTCAATAAGAAATCGTTGTCACGAATTTTGTATCTTGAAGAAAAAAAACATGCGATTTTTTCGGTACTTTTTTGAATGCATTTTTTTCTGGACAAATGTTTGACCGAATTCAGCTTAATTCCCTATAAAACACTCATTAAGAGGGATTTCATCTCGATTGAACAATAAATAAAAATGTACCTCGATTTTTAATAATACTTTCAAAATCGACGTTTCTCGGCCAGAGAAACACATTTTGAGTATTTCTTCACTATTTTCAAATATAACCACTGAATACATTATTTTTGTACTTTTTGCTTTAATTCAAGCAAGTGTAACGATATTCAAAAAACTATTAAAATTCAATTTTCAATAAGAAATTGTAGTCACGGATTTTGTATCTTGAAGAAAATAAACATGCGATTTTTTCGGTACACTTTTGAATGCATTTTTTTCTGGTAAAGGTTTTGACCTTATTCAGCGTAATTCCCTATAAAACACTCATTTAAAGTGATTTCATCTTGATTGAACAATAAATAAAAATGTTCCACGATTTTTAATAACATTTTCAAAATCGACGTTTCTCGGCCAGAGAAACACATTTTGAGTATTTCTTCACTATTTCCAAATATAACCACTGAAACCATTATTTTTGTAATTTTTGCTTTAATTCAAGCAAATGTAACGATATTCATTCAAAAAACTGTTAAAATTAAATTTTCAATAAGAAATCGTTGTCACGAATTTTGTATCTTGAAGAAAAAAAACATGCGATTTTTTCGGTACTTTTTTGAATGCATTTTTTTCTGGAAAAATGTTTGACCGAATTCAGCTTAATTCCCTATAAAACACTCATTAAAAGTGATTTCATCTCGATTGAACAATAAATAAAAATGTACCTCGATTTTTAATAATATTTTCAAAATCGACGTTTCTCGGCCAGAGAAACACATTTTGAGTATTTCTTCACTATTTTCAAATATAACCACTGAAACCATTATTTTTGTACTTTTTGCTTTAATTCAAGCAAACATAACGATATTCATTCAAAAAACTGTTAAAATTCAATTTTCAATAAGAAATCGTAGTCACGGATTTTGTATCATGAAGAAAAAAAACATGCGATTTTTTCGATACACTTTTGAATGCATTTTTTTCTGGACAAATTTTTGACCGAATTCAGCTTAATTCCCTATAAAACACTCATTAAAAGTGATTTCATCTCGATTGAACAATAAATAAAAATGTACCTCGATTTTTAATAATATTTTCAAAATCGACGTTTCTCGGCCAGAGAAACACATTTTGAGTATTTCTTCACTATTTTCAAATATAACCTCTGAAACCATTATTTTTGTACTTTTTGTTTTAATTCAAGCAAATGTAACGATATTCATTCAAAAAACTGTTAAAATTCAATTTTCAATAAGAAATCGTAGTCACGGATTTTGTATCTTGAAGAAAATAAACATGCGATTTTTTCGGTACACTTTTGAATGCATTTTTTTCTGGTAAAGGTTTTGACCTTATTCAGCGTAATTCCCTATAAAACACTCATTTAAAGTGATTTCATCTTGATTGAACAATAAATAAAAATGTTCCTCGATTTTTAATAACATTTTCAAAATCGACGTTTCTCGGCCAGAGAAACACATTTTGAGTATTTCTTCACTATTTCCAAATATAACCACTGAAACCATTATTTTTGTAATTTTTGCTTTAATTCAAGCAAATGTAACGATATTCATTCAAAAAACTGTTAAAATTAAATTTTCAATAAGAAATCGTTGTCACGAATTTTGTATCTTGAAGAAAAAAAACATGAGATTTTTTCGGTACACTTTTGAATGCAATTTTTTTCTGGTAAAGGTTTTGACCTTATTCAGCGTAATTCCCTATAAAACACTCATTTAAAGTGATTTCATCTTGATTGAACAATAAATAAAAATGTTCCTCGATTTTTAATAACATTTTCAAAATCGACGTTTCTCGGCCAGAGAAACACATTTTGAGTATTTCTTCACTATTTCCAAATATAACCACTGAAACCATTATTTTTGTAATTTTTGCTTTAATTCAAGCAAATGTAACGATATTCATTCAAAAAACTGTTAAAATTAAATTTTCAATAAGAAATCGTTGTCACGAATTTTGTATCTTGAAGAAAAAAAACATGCGTTTTTTTCGGTACTTTTTTGAATGCATTTTTTTCTGGACAAATGTTTGACCGAATTCAGCTTAATTGCCTATAAAACACTCATTAAGAGGGATTTCATCTCGATTGAACAATAAATAAAAATGTACCTCGATTTTTAATAATACTTTCAAAATCGACGTTTCTCGGCCAGAGAAACACATTTTGAGTATTTCTTCACTATTTTCAAATATAACCACTGAATACATTATTTTTGTACTTTTTGCTTTAATTCAAGCAAATGTAACGATATTCATTCAAAAAACTGTTAAAATTCAATATTCAATAAGAAATCGTACTCACGGATTTTGTATCTTGAAGAAAAAACATGCGATTTTATCGGTACACTTTTGAACGCATTTTTTTCTGGACAAAGTTTTGACCGAATTCACCTTAGTTCCCTATAAAACACTCATTAAAAGTGATTTCATCTCGATTGAACAATAAATAAAAATGTACCTCGATTTTTAATAATATTTTCAAAATCGACGTTTCTCGGCCAGAGAAATACATTTTGTGTATTTCTTCACTATTTTCAAATATAACCACTGAAACCATTATTTTTGTACTTTTTGCTTTAATTCAAGCAAATATAAGGATATTCATTCGAAAAACTGTTAAAATTCAATTTTCAATAAGAAATCGTAGTCACGGATTTTGTATCTTGAAGAAAATAAACATGCGATTTTTTCGGTACACTTTTGAATGCATTTTTTCTGGTAAAAGTTTTGACCTTATTCAGCGTAATTCCCTATAAAACACTCATTTAAAGTGATTTCATCTTGATTGAACAATAAATAAAAATGTACCTCGATTTTTAATAATACTTTCAAAATCGACGTTTCTCGGCCAGAGAAACACATTTTGAGTATTTCTTCACTATTTTCAAATATAACCACTGAAACCATTATTTTTGTACTTTTTGCTTTAATTCAAGCAAATGTAACGATATTCATTCAAAAAACTGTTAAAATTCAATTTTCAATAAGAAATCGTACTCACGGATTTTGTATCATGAAGAAAAAAAACATGCGATTTTTTCGATACACTTTTGAATGCATTTTTTTCTGGACAAATTTTTCACCGAATTCAGCTTAATTCCCTATAAAACACTCATTAAAAGTGATTTCATCTCGATTGAACAATAAATAAAAATGTACCTCGATTTTTAATAATATTTTCAAAATCGACGTTTCTCGGCCAGAGAAACACATTTTGAGTATTTCTTCACTATTTTCAAATATATCCTCTGAAACCATTATTTTTGTACTTTTTGTTTTAATTCAAGCAAATGTAACGATATTCATTCAAAAAACTGTTAAAATTCAATTTTCAATAAGAAATCGTACTCACGGATTTTGTATCATGAAGAAAAAAAACATGCGATTTTTTCGATACACTTTTGAATGCATTTTTTTCTGGACAAATTTTTGACCGAATTCAGCTTAATTCCCTATAAAACACTCATTAAAAGTGATTTCATCTCGATTGAACAATAAATAAAAATGTACCTCGATTTTTAATAATATTTTCAAAATCGACGTTTCTCGGCCAGAGAAACACATTTTGAGTATTTCTTCACTATTTTCAAATATAACCTCTGAAACCATTATTTTTGTACTTTTTGTTTTAATTCAAGCAAATGTAACGATATTCATTCAAAAAACTGTTAAAATTCAATTTTCAATAAGAAACCGTAGTCACGGATTTTGTATCTTGAAGAAAATAAACATGCGATTTTTTCGGTACACTTTTGAATGCATTTTTTTCTGGTAAAGGTTTTGACCTTATTCAGCGTAATTCCCTATAAAACACTCATTTAAAGTGATTTCATCTTGATTGAACAATAAATAAAAATGTTCCTCGATTTTTAATAACATTTTCAAAATCGACGTTTCTCGGCCAGAGAAACACATTTTGAGTATTTCTTCACTATTTCCAAATATAACCACTGAAACCATCATTTTTGTAATTTTTGCTTTAATTCAAGCAAATGTAACGATATTCATTCAAAAAACTGTTAAAATTAAATTTTCAATAAGAAATCGTTGTCACGAATTTTGTATCTTGAAGAAAAAAAACATGCGATTTTTTCGGTACACTTTTGAATGCATTTTTTTCTGGTAAAGGTTTTGACCTTATTCAGCGTAATTCCCTATAAAACACTCATTTAAAGTGATTTCATCTTGATTGAACAATAAATAAAAATGTACCTCGATTTTTAATAATACTTTCAAAATCGACGTTTCTCGGCCAGAGAAACACATTTTGAGTATTTCTTCACTATTTTCAAATATAACCACTGAAACCATTATTTTTGTACTTTTTGCTTTAATTCAAGCAAATGTAACGATATTCATTCAAAAAACTGTTAAAATTCAATTTTCAATAAGAAATCGTACTCACGGATTTTGTATCATGAAGAAAAAAAACATGCGATTTTTTCGATACACTTTTGAATGCATTTTTTTCTGGACAAATTTTTGACCGAATTCAGCTTAATTCCCTATAAAACACTCATTAAAAGTGATTTCATCTCGATTGAACAATAAATAAAAATGTACCTCGATTTTAATTAAATCGTTGTCACGTATTGTGGAAAAGTTTTGACTTTTTACGCTACATCTGAGACCCCACAACACCTCTCCCGGGTGGTCTCGAACCACCAACCTTTCGGTTAACAGCTGAACGCGCTAACCATTGCGCCACGGAAGCCCAAAAATTAAATGTTCGTCAGGTTTTGTGGAAAAACTCTTACTTTTTTCGTTACATCTGAGACCTCACAACACCACTCCCGGGTGGTCTCGAACCACCAACCTTTCGGTTAACAGCCGAACGCGCTAACCATTGCGCCACGGAAGCCCAAAAATTAAATGGTCGTCAGGTATTGTGGAAAAACTTTGGCTTATACGTTGCATTTGAGATCCCACAACACCGCTTCCGAGTGGTCTCGAACCACCAACCTATTGGTTAATAGCCGAACGCGCAAACTATTGAGCCACGGAAGCTCAGAAATTAAATGGTTGTCACGTATTGTGGAAAAGCTTTGACTTTTTACGCTACATCTGAGACCCCACAACACCTCTCTTGGGTGGCTCGAATCACCAACCTTTCGGTTAACAGCTGAACGCGCTAACCATTGCGCAACGGAAGCCCAAAAATTAAATGTTCGTCAGAATTTGTGGAAAAACTCTTACTTTTTTCGTTACATCTGAGACCCCACAACACCTCTCTTGGGTGGGCTCGAACCACCAACCTTTCGGTTAACAGCCGAACGCGCTAACCATTGCTCCACGGAAGTCCAAGTATTATATGGTCGTCAGGTATTGTGGAAAAACTTTGGCTTTATACGTTACATTTGAGATCCCACAACACCGCTTCCGGGTGGTCTCGAACCATCAACCTATTGGTTAACAGCCGAATGCGCAAACCATTGAGCCACGGAAGCCCATAAATTAAATGTTCGTCAGGTTTTGTGTAAAAACTCTTACTTTTTTTCGTTACATCTGAGACCTCACAATAGCGCTCCCGGGTGGGCTCGAACCACCAACCTTGTGAATAGCAGCTGAGCGCGCTAATCTTTGCCCCACGAAAGCCCAAAAATTAAATGGTCGTCAGGTATTGTGGAAAAACTTTGGCTTTGTACGTTACATTTGAGATCACACAACACCGCTCCCGGGTGGGCTCGAACCACCAACCTATTGGTTAACAGCCGAACGCGCTAAACCTTGAGCCACGAAAGCTCAGAAATTAAATGGTTGTCACGTATTGTGAAAAAGTTATGACTTTTCACGCTACATCTGAGACCCCACAACACCTCTCTAGGGTGGGCTCGAACGACCAATCTTTCGGTTAACAGCTGAACGCGCTAACCATTGCGCCACGGAAGCTCAAAAATTAAATGGTCGTCAGGTATTGTGGAAAAACTCTTACTTTTTTCGTTATATCTGAGACCTCACAACACCGCTCTCGGGTGGGCTCGAACCACCAACCTTTTGAATAACAGCTGAGCGCGCTAACTATTGCGCCACGGAAGCCCAAAAATTAAATGATCTTCAGGTATTGTGGTAACTTTCGCTTTGTACGTTACATTTGAGACCCCACAACACCTCTCTAGGGTGTGCTCGAACGACCAATCTTTCGGTTAACAGCTGAACGCGCTAACCATTGCGCCACGGAAGCCCAATAATTAAATGTTCGTCAGAATTTGTGGAAAAACTCTTACTTTTTTCGTTGCATCTGAGACCTCACAACACCGCTCTCGGGTGGGCTCGAACCACCAACCTTGTGAATAACAGCTGAGCGCGCTAACCATTGCCCCACGAAAGCCCAAAAATTAAATGGTCGTCAGGTATTGTGGAAAAACTTTGGCTTTGTACGTTACATTTGAGATCCCACAACACCGCTCCCGGGTGGGCTCGAACCACCAACCTATTGGTTAACAGCCGAACGCGCTAAACATTGTGCCACGAAAGCTCAGAAATTAACTGGTTGTCACGTATTGTGGAAAAGTTTTGACTTTTTACGCTACATCTGAGATCCCACAACACCTCTCCCGGGTGGTCTCGAACCACCAACCATTCGGTTAACAGCTGAACGCGCTAACCATTGCGCAACGGAAGCCCAAAAATTAAATGTTCGTCAGGTTTTGTGTAAAAACTCTTACTTTTTTTCGTTACATCTGAGACCTCACAACACCGCTCCCGGGTGGGCTCGAACCACCAACCTATTGGTTAACAGCCGAACGCGCTAACCATTGAGCCACGAAAATTCAGAAATTAAATGGTTGTCAGGTATTGTGAAAAAGTTATGACTTTTCACGCTACATCTGAGACAACACAACACCTCTCTAGGGTGGGCTCGAACGACCAATCTTTCGGTTAACAGCTGAACGCGCTAACCATTGCGCCACGGAAGCCCAAAAATTAAATGGTCGTCAGGTATTGTGGAAAAACTCTTACTTTTTTCGTTATATCTGAGACCTCACAACACCGCTCTCGGGTGGGCTCGAACCACCAACCTTTTGAATAACAGCTGAGCGCGCTAACTATTGCGCCACGGAAGCCCAAAAATTAAATGATCGTCAGGTATTGTGGTAACTTTCGCTTTGTACGTTACATTTGAGATCCCACAACACCGCTCCCGGGTGGGCTATAACCACCAACCTTTCGGTTAACAGCTGAACGCGCTAACCATAGCGCCACGGAAGCCCAATAATTAAATGTTCGTCAGAATTTGTGGAAAAACTCTTACTTTTTTCGTTACATCTGAGACCCCACAACACCTCTCTAGGGTGTGCTCGAACGACCAATCTTTCGGTTAACAGGTGAACGCGCTAACCATTGCGCCACGGAAGCCCAATAATTAAATGTTCGTCAGAATTTGTGGAAAAACTCTTACTTTTTTCGTTGCATCTGAGACCTCACAACACCGCTCTCGGGTGGGCTCGAACCACCAACCTTGTGAATAACAGCTGGGCGCGCTAACCATTGCCCCACGGAAGCCCAAAAATTAAATGGTCGTCTGGTATTGTGGAAAAACTTTGGCTTTGTACGTTACATTTGAGATCCCACAACACCGCTCCCGGGTGGGCTCGAACCACCAACCTATTGGTTAACAGCCGAACGCGCTAACCATTGCTCTACGGAAGCCCAAAAATTAAATGGTTGTCACGTTTTCTGGAAAAGTTTAGACTTTTTACGCTAAATATGAGACCCCACAAAACCTCTCCCGGTCGGGCTCGAACCACCAACCTATTGGTTAACAGCCTAACGCGCTAAACATTGAGCCACGAAAGCTCAGAAATTAAATGGTTGTCACGTATTGTGGAAACGTTTTGACATTTTACGCTACATCTGAGACCCCACAACACCTCTCCCGGGTGGTCTCGAACCACCAACCTTTCGGTTAACAGCTGGACGCGCTAACCATTGCGCCACGGAAGCCCAAAAATTAAATGTTCGTCAGGTTTTGTGGAAAAACTCTTACTTTTTTCGTTACATCTGAGACCTCACAACACCACTCCCGGGTGGTCTCGAACCACCAACCTTTCGGTTAACAGCCGAACGCGCTAACCATTGCTCCACGGAAGTCCAAGTATTAAATGGTCGTCAGGTATTGTGGAAAAACTTTGGCTTTATACGTTACATTTGAGATCCCACAACACCGCTTCCGGGTGGTCTCGAACCATCAACCTATTGGTTAACAGCCGAATGCGCAAACCATTGAGCCACGGAAGCCCATAAATTAAATGTTCGTCAGGTTTTGTGTAAAAACTCTTACTTTTTTTCGTTACATCTGAGACCTCACAATAGCGCTCCCGGGTGGGCTCGAACCACCAACCTTGTGAATAGCAGCTGAGCGCGCTAACCTTTGCCCCACGAAAGCCCAAAAATTAAATGGTCGTCAGGTATTGTGGAAAAACTTTGGCTTTGTACGTTACATTTGAGATCACACAACACCGCTCCCGGGTGGGCTCGAACCACCAACCTATTGGTTAACAGCCGAACGCGCTAAACATTGAGCCACGAAAGCTCAGAAATTAAATGGTTGTCACGTATTGTGAAAAAGTTATGACTTTTCACGCTACATCTGAGACCCCACAACACCTCTCTATGGTGGGCTCGAACGACCAATCTTTCGGTTAACAGCTGAACGCGCTAACCATTGCGCCACGGAAGCTCAAAAATTAAATGGTCGTCAGGTATTGTGGAAAAACTCTTACTTTTTTCGTTATATCTGAGACCTCACAACACCGCTCTCGGGTGGGCTCGAACCACCAACCTTTTGAATAACAGCTGAGCGCGCTAACTATTGCGCCACGGAAGCCCAAAAATTAAATGATCTTCAGGTATTGTGGTAACTTTCGCTTTGTACGTTACATTTGAGACCCCACAACACCTCTCTAGGGTGTGCTCGAACAACCAATCTTTCGGTTAACAGCTGAACGCGCTAACCATTGCGCCACGGAAGCCCAATAATTAAATGTTCGTCAGAATTTGTGGAAAAACTCTTACTTTTTTCGTTGCATCTGAGACCTCACAACACCGCTCTCGGGTGGGCTCGAACCACCAACCTTGTGAATAACAGCTGAGCGCGCTAACCATTGCCCCACGAAAGCCCAAAAATTAAATGGTCGTCAGGTATTGTGGAAAAACTTTGGCTTTGTACGTTACATTTGAGATCCCACAACACCGCTCCCGGGTGGGCTCGAACCACCAACCTATTGGTTAACAGCCGAACGCGCTAAACATTGTGCCACGAAAGCTCAGAAATTAAATGGTTGTCACGTATTGTGGAAAAGTTTTGACTTTTTACGCTACATCTGAGATCCCACAAGACCTCTCCCGGGTGGTCTCGAACCACCAACCATTCGGTTAACAGCTGAACGCGCTAACCATTGCGCAACGGAAGCCCAAAAATTAAATGTTCGTCAGGTTTTGTGTAAAAACTCTTACTTTTTTTCGTTACATCTGAGACCTCACAACACCGCTCCCGGGTGGGCTCGAACCACCAACCTATTGGTTAACAGCCGAACGCGCTAACCATTGCGCCACGGAAGCCCAAAAATTAAATGGTCGTCAGGTATTGTGGAAAAACTTTGGCTTATACGTTGCATTTGAGATCCCACAACACCGCTTCTGGGTGGTCTCGAACCACCAACCTATTGGTTAACAGCCGAACGCGCTAAACATTGAGCCACGAAAGCTCAGAAATTAAATGGTTGTCACGTTTTCTGGAAAAGTTTAGACTTTTTACGCTACATATGAGACCCCACAAAACCTCTCCCGGTCGGGCTCGAACCACCAACCTATTGGTTAACAGCCGAACGCGCTAAACATTGAGCCACGAAAGCTCAGAAATTAAATGGTTGTCACGTATTGTGAAAAAGTTATGACTTTTCACGCTACATCTGAGACCCCACAACACCTCTCTAGGGTGGGCTCGAACGACCAATCTTTCGGTTAACAGCTGAACGCGCTAACCATTGCGCCACGGAAGCTCAAAAATTAAATGGTCGTCAGGTATTGTGGAAAAACTCTTACTTTTTTCGTTATATCTGAGACCTCACAACACCGCTCTCGGGTGGGCTCGAACCACCAACCTTTTGAATAACAGCTGAGCGCGCTAACTATTGCGCCACGGAAGCCCAAAAATTAAATGATCTTCAGGTATTGTGGTAACTTTCGCTTTGTACGTTACATTTGAGACCCCACAACACCTCTCTAGGGTGTGCTCGAACGACCAATCTTTCGGTTAACAGCTGAACGCGCTAACCATTGCGCCACGGAAGCCCAATAATTAAATGTTCGTCAGAATTTGTGGAAAAACTCTTACTTTTTTCGTTGCATCTGAGACCTCACAACACCGCTCTCGGGTGGGCTCGAACCACCAACCTTGTGAATAACAGCTGAGCGCGCTAACCATTGCCCCACGAAAGCCCAAAAATTAAATGGTCGTGAGGTATTGTGGAAAAACTTTGGCTTTGTACGTTACATTTGAGATCCCACAACACCGCTCCCGGGTGGGCTCGAACCACCAACCTATTGGTTAACAGCCGAACGCGCTAAACATTGTGCCACGAAAGCTCAGAAATTAAATGGTTGTCACGTATTGTGGAAAAGTTTTGACTTTTTACGCTACATCTGAGACCCCACAACACCTCTCTAGGGTGGGCTCGAACCACCAACCATTCGGTTAACAGCTGAACGCGCTAACCATTGCGCAACGGAAGCCCAAAAATTAAATGTTCGTCAGGTTTTGTGGAAAAACTCTTACTTTTTTTCGTTACATCTGAGACCTCACAACACCGCTCCCGGGTGGGCTCGAACCACCAACCTATTGGTTAACAGCCGAACGCGCTAACCATTGAGCCACGAAAGCTCAGAAATTAAATGGTTGTCAGGTATTGTGAAAAAGTTATGACTTTTCACGCTACATCTGAGACCCCACAACACCTCTCTAGGGTGGGCTCGAACGACCAATCTTTCGGTTAACAGCTGAACGCGCTAACCATTGCGCCACGGAAGCCCAAAAATTAAATGTTCGTCAGGTTTTGTGTAAAAACTCTTACTTTTTTTCGTTACATCTGAGACCTCACAACACCTCTCCCGGGTGGTCTCGAACCACCAACCATTCGGTTAACAGCTGAACGCGCTAACCATTGCGCAACGGAAGCCCAAAAATTAAATGTTCGTCAGGTTTTGTGGAAAAACTCTTACTTTTTTTCGTTACATCTGAGACCTCACAACACCGCTCCCGGGTGGGCTCGAACCACCAACCTATTGGTTAACAGCCGAACGCGCTAACCATTGAGCCACGAAAGCTCAGAAATTAAATGGTTGTCAGGTATTGTGAAAAAGTTATGACTTTTCACGCTACATCTGAGACCCCACAACACCTCTCTAGGGTGGGCTCGAACGACCAATCTTTCGGTTAACAGCTGAACGCGCTAACCATTGCGCCACGGAAGCCCAAAAATTAAATGTTCGTCAGGTTTTGTGTAAAAACTCTTACTTTTTTTCGTTACATCTGAGACCTCACAACACCGCTCCCGGGTGGGCTCGAACCACCAACCTATTGGTTAACAGCCGAACGCGCTAACCATTGAGCCACGAAAGCTCAAAAATTAAATGGTTGTCAGGTATTGTGAAAAAGTTATGACTTTTCACGCTACATCTGAGACCCCACAACACCTCTCTAGGGTGAGCTCGAACGACCAATCTTTCGGTTAACAGCTGAACGCGCTAACCATTGCGCCACGGAAGCCCAAAAATTAAATGGTCGTCAGGTATTGTGGAAAAACTCTTACTTTTTTCGTTATATCTGAGACCTCACAACACCGCTCTCGGGTGGGCTCGAACCACCAACCTTTTGAATAACAGCTGAGCGCGCTAACTATTGCGCCACGGAAGCCCAAAAATTAAATGATCGTCAGGTATTGTGGTAACTTTCGCTTTGTTCGTTACATTTGAGATCCCACAACACCGCTCCCGGGTGGGCTAGAACCACCAACCTTTCGGTTAACAGCTGAACGCGCTAACCATAGCGCCACGGAAGCCCAATAATTAAATGTTCGTCAGAATTTGTGGAAAAACTCTTACTTTTTTCGTTACATCTGAGACCCCACAACACCTCTCTAGGGTGTGCTCGAACGACCAATCTTACGGTTAACAGGTGAACGCGCTAACCATTGCGCCACGGAAGCCCAATAATTAAATGTTCGTCAGAATTTGTGGAAAAACTCTTACTTTTTTCGTTGCATCTGAGACCTCACAACACCGCTCTCGGGTGGGCTCGAACCACCAACCTTGTGAATAACAGCTGGGCGCGCTAACCATTGCCCCACGGAAGCCCAAAAATTAAATGGTCGTCTGGTATTGTGGAAAAACTTTGGCTTTGTACGTTACATTTGAGATCCCACAACACCGCTCCCGGGTGGGCTCGAACCACCAACCTATTGGTTAACAGCCGAACGCGCTAACCATTGCTCTACGGAAGCCCAAAAATTAAATGGTTGTCACGTTTTCTGGAAAAGTTTAGACTTTTTACGCTAAATATGAGACCCCACAAAACCTCTCCCGGTCGGGCTCGAACCACCAACCTATTGGTTAACAGCCTAACGCGCTAAACATTGAGCCACGAAAGCTCAGAAATTAAATGGTTGTCACGTATTGTGGAAAAGTTTTGACTTTTACGCTACATCTGAGACCCCACAACACCTCTCCCGGGTGGTCTCGAACCACCAACCTTTCGGTTAACAGCTGAACGCGCTAACCATTGCGCCACGGAAGCCCAAAAATTAAATGTTCGTCAGGTTTTGTGGAAAAACTCTTACTTTTTTCGTTACATCTGAGACCTCACAACACCACTCCCGGGTGGTCTCGAACCACCAACCTTTCGGTTAACAGCCGAACGCGCTAACCATTGCGCCACGGAAGCCCAAAAATTAAATGGTCGTCAGGTATTGTGGAAAAACTTTGGCTTATACGTTGCATTTGAGATCCCACAACACCGCTTCCGGGTGGTCTCGAACCACCAACCTATTGGTTAACAGCCGAACGCGCTAAACATTGAGCCACGAAAGCTCAGAAATTAAATGGTTGTCACGTTTTCTGGAAAAGTTTAGACTTTTTACGCTACATATGAGACTCCACAAAACCTCTCCCGGTCGGGCTCGAACCACCAACCTATTGGTTAACAGCCTAACGCGCTAAACATTGAGCCACGAAAGCTCAGAAATTAAATGGTTGTCACGTATTGTGGAAAAGTTTTGACTTTTTACGCTACATCTGAGACCCCACAACACCTCTCCCGGGTGGTCTCGAACCACCAACCTTTCGGTTAACAGCTGAACGCGCTAACCATTGCTCCACGGAAGCCCAAAAATTAAATGGTCGTCAGGTATTGTGGAAAAACTTTGGCTTTATACGTTACATTTGAGATTCCACAACACCGCTCCCGGGTGGGCTCGAACCACCAACCTATTGGTTAACAGCCGAACGCGCTAAACATTGAGCCACGAAAGCTCAGAAATTAAATGGTTGTCACGTTTTCTGGAAAAGTTTAGACTTTTTACGCTAAATATGAGACCCCACAAAACATCTCCCGGTCGGGCTCGAACCATTAACCTATTGGTTAACAGCCTAACGCGCTAAACATTGAGCCACGAAAGCTCAGAAATTAAATGGTTGTCACGTATTGTGGAAAAGTTTTGACATTTTACGCTACATCTGAGACCCCACAACACCTCTCCCGGGTGGTCTCGAACCACCAACCTTTCGGTTAACAGCTGAACGCGCTAACCATTGCGCCACGGAAGCCCAAAAATTAAATGTTCGTCAGGTTTTGTGGAAAAACTCTTACTTTTTTCGTTACATCTGAGACCTCACAACACCACTCCCGGGTGGTCTCGAACCACCAACCTTTCGGTTAACAGCCGAACGCGCTAACCATTGCGCCACGGAAGCCCAAAAATTAAATGGTCGTCAGGTATTGTGGAAAAACTTTGGCTTATACGTTGCATTTGAGATCCCACAACACCGCTGCCGGGTGGTCTCGAACCATCAACCTATTGGTTAACAGCCGAACGCGCAAACTATTGAGCCACGGAAGCTCAGAAATTAAATGGTTGTCACGTATTGTGGAAAAGTTTTGACTTTTTACGCTACATATGAGACCCCACAAAACCTCTCTTGGGTGGGCTCGAACCACCAACCTTTCGGTTAACAGCCGAACGTGCTAACCATTGCTCCACGGAAGCCCAAAAATTAAATGGTCGTCAGGTATTGTGGAAAAACCTTGGCTTTATACGTTACATTTGAGATCCCACAACACCGCTCCCGGGTGGGCTCGAACCACCAACCTATTGGTTAATAGCCGAACGCGCTAAACATTGAGCCACGAAAGCTCAGAAATTAAATGGTTGTCACGTATTGTGGAAAAGTTTTGACTTTTTACGCTACATCTGAGACCCCACAACACCTCTCCCGGGTGGTCTCGAACCACCAACCTTTCGGTTAACAGCTGAATGCGCTAACCATTGCTCCACGGAAGCCCAAAAATTAAATGGTCGTCAGGTATTGTGGAAAAACTTTGGCTTTATACGTTACATATGAGACCCCACAACACCTCTCTTGGGTGGGCTCGAACCACCAACCTTTCGGTTAACAGCCAAACGCGCTAACCATTGCTCCACGGAAGCCCAAAAATTAAATGGTCGTCAGGTATTGTGGAAAAACTTTGGCTTTATACGTTACATTTGAGATTCCACAACACCGCTCCCGGGTGGGCTCGAACCACCAACCTATTGGTTAACAGCCGAACGCGCTAAACATTGAGCCACGAAAGCTCAGAAATTAAATGGTTGTCACGTTTTCTGGAAAAGTTTAGACTTTTTACGCTAAATATGAGACCCCACAAAACCTCTCCCGGTCGGGCTCGAACCACCAACCTATTGGTTAACTGCCTAACGCGCTAAACATTGAGCCACGAAAGCTCAGAAATTAAATGGTTGTCACGTATTGTGGAAAAGTTTTGACATTTTACGCTACATCTGAGACCCCACAACACCTCTCCCGGGTGGTCTCGAACCACCAACCTTTCGGTTAACAGGTGAACGCGCTAACCATTGCGCCACGGAAGCCCAAAAATTAAATGTTCGTCAGGTTTTGTGGAAAAACTCTTACTTTTTTCGTTACATCTGAGACCTCACAACACCACTCCCGGGTGGTCTCGAACCACCAACCTTTCGGTTAACAGCCGAACGCGCTAACCATTGCGCCACGGAAGCCCAAAAATTAAATGGTCGTCAGGTATTGTGGAAAAACTTTGGCTTATACGTTGCATTTGAGATCCCACAACACCGCTTCCGAGTGGTCTCGAACCACCAACCTATTGGTTAACAGCCGAACGCGCAAACTATTGAGCCACGGAAGCTCAGAAATTAAATGGTTGTCACGTATTGTGGAAAAGTTTTGACTTTTTACGCTACATCTGAGACCCCACAACACCTCTATTGGGTGGCTCGAACCACCAACCTTTCGGTTAACAGCCGAACGCGCTAACCATTGCTCCACGAAAGCCCAAAAATTAAATGGTCGTCAGGTATTGTGGAGAAACTTTGGCTTTATACGTTACATTTGAGATCCCACAACACCGCTCCCGGGTGGGCTCGAACCACCAACCTATTGGTTAACAGCCGAACGCGCTAAACATTGAGCCACGAAAGCTCAGAAATTAAATGGTTGTCACGTATTGTGGAAAGGTTTTGACTTTTTACGCTACATCTGAGACCCCACAACACCTCTCCCGGGGGTCTCGAACCTCCAACCTTTCGGTTAACAGCTGAACGCGCTAACCATTGCTCCACGGAAGCCCAAAAATCAAATGGTCGTCAGGTATTGTGGAAAAACTTTGGCTTTATACGTTACATATGAGACCCCACAACACCTCTCTTGGGTGGGCTCGAACCACCAACCTTTCGGTTAACAGCCGAACGCGCTAACCATTGCTCCACGGAAGCCCAAAAATTAAATGGTCGTCAGGAATTGTGGAAAAACTTTGGCTTTATACGTTACATTTGAGATTCCACGACACCGCTCCCGGGTGGGCTCGAACCACCAACCTATTGGTTACCAGCCGAACGCGCTAAAGATTGAGCCACGAAAGCTCAGGAATTAAATGGTTGTCACGTTTTCTGGAAAAGTTTAGACTTTTTACGCTACATATGAGACCCCACAAAACCTCTCCCGGTCGGGCTCGAACCACCAACCTATTGGTTAACAGCCGAACGCGCAAACTATTGAGCCACGGAAGCTCAGAAATTAAATGGTTGTCACGTATTGTGGAAAAGTTTTGACTTTTTACGCTACATCTGAGACCCCACAACACCTCTCTTGGGTGGCTCGAACCACCAACCTTTCGGTTAACAGCCGAACGCGCTAACCATTGCTCCACGAAAGCCCAAAAATTAAATGGTCGTCAGGTATTGTGGAGAAACTTTGGCTTTATACGTTACATTTGAGATCCCACAACACCGCTCCCGGGTGGGCTCGAACCACCAACCTATTGGTTAACAGCCGAACGCGCTAAACATTGAGCCACGAAAGCTCAGAAATTAAATGGTTGTCACGTATTGTGGAAAGGTTTTGACTTTTTACGCTACATCTGAGACCCCACAACACCTCTCCCGGGGGTCTCGAACCACCAACCTTTCGGTTAACAGCTGAACGCGCTAACCATTGCTCCACGGAAGCCCAAAAATTAAATGGTCGTCAGGTATTGTGGAAAAACTTTGGCTTTATACGTTACATATGAGACCCCACAACACCTCTCTTGGGTGGGCTCGAACCACCAACCTTTCGGTTAACAGCCGAACGCGCTAACCATTGCTCCACGGAAGCCCAAAAATTAAATGGTCGTCAGGTATTGTGGAAAAACTTTGGCTTTATACGTTACATTTGAGATTCCACAACACCGCTCCCGGGTGGGCTCGAACCACCAACCTATTGGTTACCAGCCGAACGCGCTAAACATTGAGCCACGAAAGCTCAGGAATTAAATGGTTGTCACGTTTTCTGGAAAAGTTTAGACTTTTTACGCTACATATGAGACCCCACAAAACCTCTCCCGGTCGGGCTCGAACCACCAACCTATTGGTTAACAGCCTAACGCGCTAAACATTGAGCCACGAAAGCTCAGAAATTAAATGGTTGTCACGTATTGTGGAAAAGTTTTGACTTTTTACGCTACATCTGAGATCCCACAACACCTCTCCCGGGTGGTCTCGAACCACCAACCTTTCGGTTAACAGCTGAACGCGCTAACCATTGCGCAACGGAAGCCCAAAAATTAAATGTTCGTCTGAATTTGTGGAAAAACTCTTACTTTTTTCGTTACATCTGAGACCCCACAACACCTCTCTTGGGTGGGCTCGAACCACCAACCTTTCGGTTAACAGCCGAACGCGCTAACCATTGCTCCACGGAAGTCCAAGTATTAAATGGTCGTCAGGTATTGTGGAAAAACTTTGGCTTTATACGTTACATTTGAGATCCCACAACACCGCTTCCGGGTGGTCTCGAACCATCAACCTATTGGTTAACAGCCGAATGCGCAAACCATTGAGCCACGGAAGCCCATAAATTAAATGTTCGTCAGGTTTTGTGTAAAAACTCTTACTTTTTTTCGTTACATCTGAGACCTCATAATAGCGCTCCCGGGTGGGCTCGAACCACCAACCTTGTGAATAGCAGCTGAGCGCGCTAACCTTTGCCCCACGAAAGCCCAAAAATTAAATGGTCGTCAGGTATTGTGGAAAAACTTTGGCTTTGTACGTTACATTTGAGATCACACAACACCGCTCCCGGGTGGGCTCGAACCACCAACCTATTGGTTAACAGCCGAACGCGCGAAACATTGAGCCACGAAAGCTCAGAAATTAAATGGTTGTCACGTATTGTGAAAAAGTTATGACTTTTCACGCTACATCTGAGACCCCACAACACCTCTCCCGGGTGGTCTCGAACCACCAACCTTTCGGTTAACAGCTGAACGCGCTAACCATTGCGCCACGGAAGCCCAAAAATTAAATGTTCGTCAGGTTTTGTGGAAAAACTCTTACTTTTTTCGTTACATCTGAGACCTCACAACACCACTCCCCGGTGGTCTCGAACCACCAACCTTTCGGTTAACAGCCGAACGCGCTAACCATTGCGCCACGGAAGCCCAAAAATTAAATGGTCGTCAGGTATAGTGGAAAAACTTTGGCTTATACGTTGCATTTGAGATTCCACAACACCGCTTCCGAGTGGTCTCGAACCACCAACCTATTGGTTAACAGCCGAACGCGCAAACTATTGAGCCACGGAAGCTCAGAAATTAAATGGTTGTCACGTATTGTGGAAAAGTTTTGACTTTTTACGCTACATCTGAGACCCCACAACACCTCTCTTGGGTGGCTCGAACCACCAACCTTTCGGTTAACAGCCGAACGCGCTAACCATTGCTCCACGAAAGCCCAAAAATTAAATGGTCGTCAGGTATTGTGGAGAAACTTTGGCTTTATACGTTACATTTGAGATCCCACAACACCGCTCCCGGGTGGGCTCGAACCACCAACCTATTGGTTAACAGCCGAACGCGCTAAACACTGAGCCACGAAAGCTCAGAAATTAAATGGTTGTCACGTATTGTGGAAAGGTTTTGACTTTTTACGCTACATCTGAGACCCCACAACACCTCTCCCGGGGGTCTCGAACCACCAACCTTTCGGTTAACAGCTGAACGCGCTAACCATTGCTCCACGGAAGCCCAAAAATTAAATGGTCGTCAGGTATTGTGGAAAAACTTTGGCTTTATACGTTACATATGAGACCCCACAACACCTCTCTTGGGTGGGCTCGAACCACCAACCTTTCGGTTAACAGCCGAACGCGCTAACCATTGCTCCACGGAAGCCCAAAAATTAAATGGTCGTCAGGTATTGTGGAAAAACTTTGGCTTTATACGTTACATTTGAGATTCCACAACACCGCTCCCGGGTGGGCTCGAACCACCAACCTATTGGTTACCAGCCGAACGCGCTAAACATTGAGCCACGAAAGCTCAGGAATTAAATGGTTGTCACGTTTTCTGGAAAAGTTTAGACTTTTTACGCTACATATGAGACCCCACAAAACCTCTCCCGGTCGGGCTCGAACCACCAACCTATTGGTTAACAGCCTAACGCGCTAAACATTGAGCCACGAAAGCTCAGAAATTAAATGGTTGTCACGTATTGTGGAAAAGTTTTGACTTTTTACGCTACATCTGAGATCCCACAACACCTCTCCCGGGTGGTCTCGAACCACCAACCTTTCGGTTAACAGCTGAACGCGCTAACCATTGCGCAACGGAAGCCCAAAAATTAAATGTTCGTCAGAATTTGTGGAAAAACTCTTACTTTTTTCGTTACATCTGAGACCCCACAACACCTCTCTTGGGTGGGCTCGAACCACCAACCTTTCGGTTAACAGCCGAACGCGCTAACCATTGCTCCACGGAAGTCCAAGTATTAAATGGTCGTCAGGTATTGTGGAAAAACTTTGGCTTTATACGTTACATTTGAGATCCCACAACACCGCTTCCGGGTGGTCTCGAACCATCAACCTATTGGTTAACAGCCGAATGCGCAAACCATTGAGCCACGGAAGCCCATAAATTAAATGTTCGTCAGGTTTTGTGTAAAAACTCTTACTTTTCCTTTCCTTGCTCATACGGAACCTCTCTTCGAAAAGTCTCGTCTGCTAAAAATAAGCGAAGTAGTAAACTTTGTAACATTAACAATATTATATAGAGATTTATTAACGAATTCCTTCTTTACGATCAGAGCTAACAAAATCGTTTATACTAGGTCTAAAGATACACTTAGTGTAAGCAAGTGTAACACCTCGAAAAAATTAAATTCCGTATTTTACATGGGTCCGATGTTATTTAACACCCTTCCCCAAGAAATACGAGATTTGGATAATATTAAACTATTCAAATTCAAACTAAAAGAACTTATATTATTAAAACTGATAAGAATTTAAAATTGGGACCTCCTAAATAATAAACCCTTCATGATAATAACCCTTTTCAATTTGGATTAGCTGTTGTAGATTCAATTAATCGAAATAATATAATAGGCTCAACTTTTCTTGATTTTTTGATTTAAACTTTGTTTTTATTATTAACTTTGTTTTTAAATTAATTTATTTATTAATTTATTACCAGTTTTAAATACTAGAATTTTATTATTTGTATTGTTATAAAAATCTATGCGAAGCAGGGCTAAAAAGTCGCTAGTTGACTTAGGCCCTTATAAAACGAATCTAATGTAAACGTGAATTGGAAATAAACTTTGGAAACTTTGGAAACTTTTTTTCGTTTTATCTGAGACCTCACAATAGCGCTCCCGGGTGGGCTCGAACCACCAACCTTGTGAATAGCAGCTGAGCGCGCTAACCTTTGCCCCACGAAAGCCCAAAAATTAAATGGTCGTCAGGTATTGTGGAAAAACTTTGGCTTTGTACGTTACATTTGAGATCACACAACACCTCTCCCGGGTGGTCTCGAACCACCAACCTTTCGGTTAACAGCTGAACGCGCTAACCATTGCGCCACGGAAGCCCAAAAATTAAATGTTCGTCAGGTTTTGTGGAAAAACTCTTACTTTTTTCGTTACATCTGAGACCTCACAACACCACTCCCCGGTGGTCTCGAACCACCAACCTTTCGGTTAACAGCCGAACGCGCTAACCATTGCGCCCCGGAAGCCCAAAAATTAAATGGTCGTCAGGTATAGTGGAAAAACTTTGGCTTATACGTTGCATTTGAGATTCCACAACACCGCTTCCGAGTGGTCTCGAACCACCAACCTATTGGTTAACAGCCGAACGCGCAAACTATTGAGCCACGGAAGCTCAGAAATTAAATGGTTGTCACGTATTGTGGAAAAGTTTTGACTTTTTACGCTACATCTGAGACCCCACAACACCTCTCTTGGGTGGCTCGAACCACCAACCTTTCGGTTAACAGCCGAACGCGCTAACCATTGCTCCACGAAAGCCCAAAAATTAAATGGTCGTCAGGTATTGTGGAGAAACTTTGGCTTTATACGTTACATTTGAGATCCCACAACACCGCTCCCGGGTGGGCTCGAACCACCAACCTATTGGTTAACAGCCGAACGCGCTAAACACTGAGCCACGAAAGCTCAGAAATTAAATGGTTGTCACGTATTGTGGAAAGGTTTTGACTTTTTACGCTACATCTGAGACCCCACAACACCTCTCCCGGGGGTCTCGAACCACCAACCTTTCGGTTAACAGCTGAACGCGCTAACCATTGCTCCACGGAAGCCCAAAAATTAAATGGTCGTCAGGTATTGTGGAAAAACTTTGGCTTTATACGTTACATATGAGACCCCACAACACCTCTCTTGGGTGGGCTCGAACCACCAACCTTTCGGTTAACAGCCGAACGCGCTAACCATTGCTCCACGGAAGCCCAAAAATTAAATGGTCGTCAGGTATTGTGGAAAAACTTTGGCTTTATACGTTACATTTGAGATTCCACAACACCGCTCCCGGGTGGGCTCGAACCACCAACCTATTGGTTACCAGCCGAACGCGCTAAACATTGAGCCACGAAAGCTCAGGAATTAAATGGTTGTCACGTTTTCTGGAAAAGTTTAGACTTTTTACGCTACATATGAGACCCCACAAAACCTCTCCCGGTCGGGCTCGAACCACCAACCTATTGGTTAACAGCCTAACGCGCTAAACATTGAGCCACGAAAGCTCAGAAATTAAATGGTTGTCACGTATTGTGGAAAAGTTTTGACTTTTTACGCTACATCTGAGATCCCACAACACCTCTCCCGGGTGGTCTCGAACCACCAACCTTTCGGTTAACAGCTGAACGCGCTAACCATTGCGCAACGGAAGCCCAAAAATTAAATGTTCGTCAGAATTTGTGGAAAAACTCTTACTTTTTTCGTTACATCTGAGACCCCACAACACCTCTCTTGGGTGGGCTCGAACCACCAACCTTTCGGTTAACAGCCGAACGCGCTAACCATTGCTCCACGGAAGTCCAAGTATTAAATGGTCGTCAGGTATTGTGGAAAAACTTTGGCTTTATACGTTACATTTGAGATCCCACAACACCGCTTCCGGGTGGTCTCGAACCATCAACCTATTGGTTAACAGCCGAATGCGCAAACCATTGAGCCACGGAAGCCCATAAATTAAATGTTCGTCAGGTTTTGTGTAAAAACTCTTACTTTTTTTCGTTTTATCTGAGACCTCACAATAGCGCTCCCGGGTGGGCTCGAACCACCAACCTTGTGAATAGCAGCTGAGCGCGCTAACCTTTGCCCCACGAAAGCCCAAAAATTAAATGGTCGTCAGGTATTGTGGAAAAACTTTGGCTTTGTACGTTACATTTGAGATCACACAACACCGCTCCCGGGTGGGCTCGAACCACCAACCTATTGGTTAACAGCCGAACGCGCTAAACATTGAGCCACGAAAGCTCAGAAATTAAATGGTTGTCACGTATTGTGAAAAAGTTATGACTTTTCACGCTACATCTGAGACCCCACAACACCTCTCTAGGGTGGGCTCGAACGACCAATCTTTCGGTTAACAGCTGAACGCGCTAACCATTGCGCCACGGAAGCTCAAAAATTAAATGGTCGTCAGGTATTGTGGAAAAACTCTTACTTTTTTCGTTATATCTGAGACCTCACAACACCGCTCTCGGGTGGGCTCGAACCACCAACCTTTTGAATAACAGCTGAGCGCGCTAACTATTGCGCCACGGAAGCCCAAAAATTAAATGATCTTCAGGTATTGTGGTAACTTTCGCTTTGTACGTTACATTTGAGACCCCACAACACCTCTCTAGGGTGTGCTCGAACGACCAATCTTTCGGTTAACAGCTGAACGCGCTAACCATTGCGCCACGGAAGCCCAATGATTAAATGTTCGTCAGAATTTGTGGAAAAACTCTTACTTTTTTCGTTGCATCTGAGACCTCACAACACCGCTCTCGGGTGGGCTCGAACCACCAACCTTGTGAATAACAGCTGAGCGCGCTAACCATTGCCCCACGAAAGCCCAAAAATTAAATGGTCGTCAGGTATTGTGGAAAAACTTTGGCTTTGTACGTTACATTTGAGATCCCACAACACCGCTCCCGGGTGGGCTCGAACCACCAACCTATTGGTTAACAGCCGAACGCGCTAAACATTGTGCCACGAAAGCTCAGAAATTAAATGGTTGTCACGTATTGTGGAAAAGTTTTGACTTTTTACGCTACATCTGAGATCCCACAACACCTCTCCCGGGTGGTCTTGAACCACCAACCTTTCGGTTAACAGCTGAACGCGCTAACCATTGCGCAACGGAAGCCCAAAAATTAAATGTTCGTCAGGTTTTGTGTAAAAACTCTTACTTTTTTTCGTTACATCTGAGACCTCACAACACCGCTCCCGGGTGGGCTCGACCCACCAACCTATTGGTTAACAGCCGAACGCGCTAACCATTGAGCCACGAAAGCTCAGAAATTAAATGGTTGTCAGGTATTGTGAAAAAGTTATGACTTTTCACGCTACATCTGAGACCCCACAACACCTCTCTAGGGTGGGCTCGAACGACCAATCTTTCGGTTAACAGCTGAACGCGCTAACCATTGCGCCACGGAAGCCCAAAAATTAAATGGTCGTTAGGTATTGTGGAAAAACTCTTACTTTTTTCGTTATATCTGAGACCTCACAACACCGCTCTCGGGTGGGCTCGAACCACCAACCCTTTGAATAACAGCTGAGCGCGCTAACTATTGCGCCACGGAAGCCCAAAAATTAAATGATCGTCAGGTATTGTGGTAACTTTCGCTTTGTACGTTACATTTGAGATCCCACAACACCGCTCCCGGGTGGGCTAGAACCACCAACCTTTCGGTTAACAGCTGAACGCGCTAACCATAGCGCCACGGAAGCCCAATAATTAAATGTTCGTCAGAATTTGTGGAAAAACTCTTACTTTTTTCGTTACATCTGAGACCCCACAACACCTCTCTAGGGTGTGCTCGAACGACCAATCTTTCGGTTAACAGCTGAACGCGCTAACCATTGCGCCACGGAAGCCCAATAATTAAATGTTCGTCAGAATTTGTGGAAAAACTCTTACTTTTTTCGTTGCATCTGGGACCTCACAACACCGCTCTCGGGTGGGCTCGAACCACCAACCTTGTGAATAACAGCTGAGCGCGCTAACCATTGCCCCACGAAAGCCCAAAAATTAAATGGTCGTCAGGTATTGTGGAAAAACTTTGGCTTTGTACGTTACATTTGAGATCCCACAACACCGCTCCCGGGTGGGCTCGAACCACCAACCTATTGGTTAACAGCCGAACGCGCTAAACATTGTGCCACGAAAGCTCAGAAATTAAATGGTTGTCACGTATTGTGGAAAAGTTTTGACTTTTTACGCTACATCTGAGATCCCACAACACCTCTCCCGGGTGGTCTCGAACCACCAACCTTTCGGTTAACAGCTGAACGCGCTAACCATTGCGCCACGGAAGCCCAAAAATTAAATGTTCGTCAGGTTTTGTGTAAAAACTCTTACTTTTTTCGTTACATCTGAGACCTCACAACACCGCTCCCGGGTGGGTTCGAACCACCAACCTATTGGTTAACAGCCGAACGCGCTAACCATTGAGCCACGAAAGCTCAGAAATTAAATGGTTGTCAGGTATTGTGAAAAAGTTATGACTTTTCACGCTACATCTGAGACCCCACAACACCTCTCTAGGGTGGGCTCGAACGACCAATCTTTCGGTTAACAGCTGAACGCGCTAACCATTGCGCCACGGAAGCCCAAAAATTAAATGGTCGTCAGGTATTGTGGAAAAACTCTTACTTTTTTCGTTATATCTGAGACCTCACAACACCGCTCTCGGGTGGGCTCGAACCACCAACCTTTTGAATAACAGCTGAGCGCGCTAACTATTGCGCCACGGAAGCCCAAAAATTAAATGATCGTCAGGTATTGTGGTAACTTTCGCTTTGTACGTTACATTTGAGATCCCACAACACCGCTCCCGGGTGGGCTCGAACCACCAACCTTTCGGTTTACAGCTGAACGCGCTAACCATAGCGCCACGCAAGCCCAATAATTAAATGTTCGTCAGAATTTGTGGAAAAACTCTTACTTTTTTCGATACATCTGAGACCTCACAACACTGCTCACGGGTGGGCCCGAACCACCAACCTATTGGTTAACAGCCGAACGCGCTAACCATTGAGCCACGAAAGCTCAGAAATTAAATGGTTGTCAGGTATTGTGAAAACGTTATGACTTTTCACGCTACATCTGAGACCCCACAACACCTCTCTAGGGTGGGCTCGAACGACCAATCTTTCGGTTAACAGCTGAACGCGCTAACCATTGCGCCACGGAAGCCCAATAATTAAATGTTCGTCAGAATTTGTGGAAAAACTCTTACTTTTTACGCTACATCTGAGACCCCACAACACCTCTCCCGGGCGGGCTCGAACCACCAACCTATTGGTTAACAGCCGAACGCGCTAACCATTAGCCACGGAAGCTCAGAAAGTAAATAGTTGTCAGGTATTGTGAAAACGTTATGACTTTTCACGCTACATCTGAGACCCCACAACACCTCTCTAGGTTGGGCTCGAACGACCAATCTTTCGGTTAACAGCTGACCGCGCTAACCATTGCGCCACGGAAGCCCAATAATTAAATGTTCGTCAGAATTTGTGGAAAAACTCTTACTTTTTTCGTTACATCTGAGACCCCACAACACCTCTCTTGGGTGGGCTCGAACCACCAACCTTTCGGTTTACAGCCGAACGCGCTAACCATTGCTCCACGGAAGTCCAAATATTAAATGGTCGTCAGGTATTGTGGAAAAACTTTGGCTTTATACGTTACATTTGAGATCCCACAACACCGCTTTCGGGTGGTCTCGAACCACCAACCTATTGGTTAACAGCCGAACGCGCAAACCATTGAGCCACGGAAGCTCAGAAATTAAATGGTTGTCACGTATTGTGGAAAAGTTTTGACTTTTTACGCTACATCTGAGACCCCACAACACCTCTCCCGGGTGGTCTCGAACCACCAACCTTTCGGTTAACAGCTGAACGCGCTAACCATTGCGCCACGGAAGCCCATAAATTAAATGTTCGTCAGGTTTTGTGTAAAAACTCTTACTTTTTTTCGTTACATCTGAGACCTCACAACTCCGCTCCCGGGTGGGCTCGAACCACCAACCTATTGGTTAACAGCCGAACGCGCTAACCATTGAGCCACGAAAGCTCAGAAATTAAATGGTTGTCAGGTATTGTGAAAACGTTATGACTTTTCACGCTACATCTGAGACCCCACAACACCTCTCTAGGGTGTGCTCGAACGACCAACCTTGTGAATAACAGCTGAGCGCGCTAACCATTGCCCCACGAAAGCCCAAAAATTAAATGGTCGTCAGGTATTGTGGAAAAACTTTGGCTTTGTACGTTACATTTGAGATCCCACAACACCGCTCCCGGGTGGGCTCGAACCACCAACCTATTGGTTAACAGCCGAACGCGCTAAACATTGTGCCACGAAAGCTCAGAAATTAAATGGTTGTCACGTATTGTGGAAAAGTTTTGACTTTTTACGCTACATCTGAGATCCCACAACACCTCTCCCGGGTGGTCTCGAACCACCAACCTTTCGGTTAACAGCTGAACGCGCTAACCATTGCGCCACGGAAGCCCAAAAATTAAATGTTCGTCAGGTTTTGTGTAAAAACTCTTACTTTTTTCGTTACATCTGAGACCTCACAACACCGCTCCCGGGTGGGTTCGAACCACCAACCTATTGGTTAACAGCCGAACGCGCTAACCATTGAGCCACGAAAGCTCAGAAATTAAATGGTTGTCAGGTATTGTGAAAAAGTTATGACTTTTCACGCTACATCTGAGACCCCACAACACCTCTCTAGGGTGGGCTCGAACGACCAATCTTTCGGTTAACAGCTGAACGCGCTAACCATTGCGCCACGGAAGCCCAAAAATTAAATGGTCGTCAGGTATTGTGGAAAAACTCTTACTTTTTTCGTTATATCTGAGACCTCACAACACCGCTCTCGGGTGGGCTCGAACCACCAACCTTTTGAATAACAGCTGAGCGGACTAACTATTGCGCCACGGAAGCCCAAAAATTAAACGATCGTCAGGTATTGTGGTAACTTTCGCTTTGTACGTTACATTTGAGATCCCACAACACCGCTCCCGGGTGGGCTCGAACCACCAACCTTTCGGTTTACAGCTGAACGCGCTAACCATAGCGCCACGCAAGCCCAATAATTAAATGTTCGTCAGAATTTGTGGAAAAACTCTTACTTTTTTCGATACATCTGAGACCTCACAACACCGCTCACGGGTGGGCCCGAACCACCAACCTATTGGTTAACAGCCGAACGCGCTAACCATTGAGCCACGAAAGCTCAGAAATTAAATGGTTGTCAGGTATTGTGAAAACGTTATGACTTTTCACGCTACATCTGAGACCCCACAACACCTCTCCCGGGTGGTCTCGAACCACCAACCTTTCGGTTAACAGCTGAACGCGCTAACCATTGCGCCACGGAAGCCCATAAATTAAATGTTCGTCAGGTTTTGTGTAAAAACTCTTACTTTTTTTCGTTACATCTGAGACCTCACAACACCGCTCCCGGGTGGGCTCGAACCACCAACCTATTGGTTAACAGCCGAACGCGCTAACCATTGAGCCACGAAAGCTCAGAAATTAAATGGTTGTCAGGTATTGTGAAAACGTTATGAATTTTCACGCTACATCTGAGACCCCACAACACCTCTCTAGGGTGTGCTCGAACGACCAACCTTGTGAATAACAGCTGAGCGCGCTAACCATTGCCCCACGAAAGCCCAAAAATTAAATGGTCGTCAGGTATTGTGGAAAAACTTTGGCTTTGTACGTTACATTTGAGATCCCACAACACCGCTCCCGGGTGGGCTCGAACCACCACCCTATTGGTTAACAGCCGAACGCGCTAAACATTGAGCCACGAAAGCTCAGAAATTAAATGGTTGTCACGTATTGTGGAAAAGTTTTGACTTTTTACGCTACATCTGAGATCCCACAACACCTCTCCCGGGTGGTCTCGAACCACCAACCTTTCGGTTAACAGCTGAACGCGCTAACCATTGCGCCACGGAAGCCCATAAATTAAATGTTCGTCAGGTTTTGTGTAAAAACTCTTACTTTTTTTCGTTACATCTGAGACCTCACAACACCGCTCCCGGGTGGGCTCGAACCACCAACCTATTGGTTAACAGCCGAATGCGCTAACCATTGAGCCACGAAAGCTCAGAAATTAAATGGTTGTCAGGTATTGTGAAAAAGTTATGACTTTTCACGCTACATCTGAGACCCCACAACACCTCTCTAGGGTGGGCTCGAACGACCAATCTTTCGGTTAACAGCTGAACGCGCTAACCATTGCGCCACGGAAGCCCAAAAATTAAATGGTCGTCAGGTATTGTGGAAAAACTCTTACTTTTTTCGTTATATCTGAGACCTCACAACACCGCTCTCGGCTGGGCTCGAACCACCAACCTTTTGAATAACAGCTGAGCGCGCTAACTATTGCGCAACGGAAGCCCAAAAATTAAATGATCGTCAGGTATTGTGGTAACTTTCGCTTTGTACGTTACATTTGAGATCCCACAACACCGCTCCCGGGTGGGCTCGAACCACCAACCTTTCGGTTTACAGCTGAACGCGCTAACCATAGCGCCACGCAAGCCCAATAATTAAATGTTCGTCAGAATTTGTGGAAAAACTCTTACTTTTTTCGTTACATCTGAGACCTCACAACACCGCTCACGGGTGGGCCCGAACCACCAACCTATTGGTTAACAGCCGAACGCGCTAACCATTGAGCCACGAAAGCTCAGAAATTAAATGGTTGTCAGGTTTTTTGAAAACGTTATGACTTTTCACGCTACATCTGAGACCCCACAACACCTCTCTAGGGTGGGCTCGAACGACCAATCTTTCGGTTAACAGCTGAACGCGCTAACCATTGCGCCACGGAAGCCCAAAAATTAAATGGTCGTCAGGTATTGTGGAAAAACTCTTACTTTTTTCGTTATATCTGAGACCTCACAACACCGCTCTCGGGTGGGCTCGAACCACCAACCTTTTGAATAACAGCTGAGCGCGCTAACTATTGCGCCACGGAAGTCCAAATATTAAATGGTCGTCAGGTATTGTGGAAAAACTTTGGCTTTATACGTTACATTTGAGATCCCACAACACCGCTTCCGGGTGGTCTCGAACCACCAACCTATTGGTTAACAGCCGAACGCGCAAACCATTGAGCCACGGAAGCTCAGAAATTAAATGGTTGTCACGTATTGTGGAAAAGTTTTGACTTTTTACGCTACATCTGAGACCCCACAACACCTCTCCCGGGTGGTCTCGAACCACCAACCTTTCGGTTAACAGCTGAACGCGCTAACCATTGCGCCACGGAAGCCCATAAATTAAATGTTCGTCAGGTTTTGTGTAAAAACTCTTACTTTTTTTCCTTACATCTGAGACCTCACAACACCGCTCCCGGGTGGGCTCGAACCACCAACCTATTGGTTAACAGCCGAACGCGCTAACCATTGAGCCACGAAAGCTCAGAAATTTATGGTTGTCAGGTATTGTGAAAACGTTATGACTTCTCACGCTACATCTGAGACCCCACAACACCTCTCTAGGGTGGGCTCGAACGACCAATCTTTCGGTTAACAGCTGAACGCGCTAACCATTGCGCCACGGAAGCCCAAAAATTAAATGGTCGTCAGGTATTGTGGAAAAACTCTTACTTTTTTCGTTATATCTGAGACCTCACAACACCGCTCTCGGCTGGGCTCGAACCACCAACCTTTTGAATAACAGCTGAGCGCGCTAACTATTGCGCCACGGAAGCCCAAAAATTAAATGATCGTCAGGTATTGTGGTAACTTTCGCTTTGTACGTTACATTTGAGATCCCACAACACCGCTCCCGGGTGGGCTCGAACCACCAACCTTTCGGTTTACAGCTGAACGCGCTAACCATAGCGCCACGCAAGCCCAATAATTAAATGTTCGTCAGAATTTGTGGAAAAACTCTTACTTTTTTCGTTACATCTGAGACCTCACAACACCGCTCTCGGGTGGGCTCGAACCACCAACCTTGTGAATAACAGCTGAGCGCGCTAACCATTGCCCCACGAAAGCCCAAAAATTAAATGGTCGTCAGGTATTGTGGAAAAACTTTGGCTTTGTACGTTACATTTGAGATCCCACAACACCGCTCCCGGGTGGGCTCGAACCTCCAACCTATTGGTTAACAGCTGAACGCATTAACCATTGCGCCACGGAAGCCCAAAAATTAAATGGTCGTCAGGTATTGTGGAAAAACTCTTGCTTTTTTCGTTATATCTGAGACCTTACAACACCGCTCTCGGGTGGGCTCGAACCACCAACCTTTTGAATAACAGCTGAGCGCGCTAACTATTGCGCCACGGAAGCCCAAAAATTAAATGATCATCAGGTATTGTAGTAACTTTCGCTTTGTACGTTACATTTGAGATCCCACAACACCGCTCCCGGGTGGGCTCGAACCACCAACCTATTGGTTAACAGCCGAACGCGCTAACCATTGAGCCACGAAAGCTCAGAAATTAAATGGTTGTCAGGTATTGTGAAAACGTTATGACTTTTCACGCTACATCTGAGACCCCACAACACCTCTCTAGGGTGGGCTCGAACGACCAATCTTTCGGTTAACAGCTGAACGCGCTAACCATTGCGCCACGGAAGCCCAATAATTAAATGTTCGTCAGAATTTGTGGAAAAACTCTTACTTTTTTCGTTACATCTGAGACCTCACAACACCGCTCTCGGGTGGGCTCGAACCACCAACCTTGTGAATAACAGCTGAGCGCGCTAACCATTGCCCCACGAAAGCCCAAAAATTAAATGGTCGTCAGGTATTGTGGAAAAACTTTGGCTTTGTACGTTACATTTGAGATCCCACAACACCGCTCCCGGGTGGGCTCGAACCTCCAACCTATTGGTTAACAGCTGAACGCATTAACCATTGCGCCACGGAAGCCCAAAAATTAAATGGTCGTCAGGTATTGTGCAAAAACCTTGACTTTTTACTTCACATCTGAGACGTAACAAACATTGCTCCCGGATGGGCTCGAACCACCAACCTATTGGTTAACAGCCGAACGCGCAAACCATTGAGCCACGGAAGCTCAGAAATTAAATGGTTGTCAAGTATTGTGGAAAAGTTTTGACTTTTTACGCTACATCTGAGACCCCACAACACCGCTCCCGGATGGGCTCGAACCACCAACCTTTCGATTAACAGCCGAACGCGCTAACCATTGCGCCACGGAAGCCCAAAAATTAAATGGTCGTCAGGTATTGTGGAAAAACTTTCGCTTTTTACGTTACAATTGAGACCCCACAACACCGCTTCCGGGTGGTCTCGAACCACCAACCTATTGGTTAACAGCCGAACGCGCAAAACATTGGGCCACGGAAGCTCAGAAATTAAATGGTTGTCACGTATTGTGGAAAAGTTTTGACTTTTTACGCTACATCTGAGTGAAAAAATTTCTTATTGAAAATTGAATTTTAACTGTTTTTTGAATGAATATCGTTACATTTGCTTGAATTAAAGCAAAAAGTACAAAAATAATGGTTTCAGTGGTTATATTTGAAAATAGTGAAGAATACTCAAAATGTGCTTCTCTGGCCGAGAAACGTCGATTTTGAAAATGTTATTAAAAATCGAGGTTCATTTTTATTTATTGATCAATCGAAATGAAATCACTTTTAATGAGTATTTTATAGGTAATTTATTTGAATTCGGTCAAATATTTGTCCAGAAAAAAATGCATTAAAAAGTGTACCGAAAAAATCGCATGTTTTTTTTCTTCAAGATGCAAAATCCGTGACAACTATTTCTTATTGGAAGTTGAATTTTAACAGTTTTTTGGATGAATATCGTTATATTTGCTTGAATTAAAGCAAAAAGTACAAAAATAATGGTTTCAATGGTTATATTTTAAAATAGTGAAAAAATTCTCAAAATGTTTTTCTCTGGCCGAGAAACGTCGATTTTGAAAATGTTATTAAAAATCGAGGTTCATTTTTATTTATTGATCAATCGAAATGAAATCACTTTTAATGAGTATTTTATAGGTAATTTATTTGAATTCGGTCAAACATTTGTCCAGAAAAAAATGCATTAAAAAGTGTACCGAAAAAATCGCATGTTTTTTTTCTTCAAGATACAAAATCCGTGACAACTATTTCTTATTGGAAGTTGAATTTTAACAGTTTTTTGGATGAATATCGTTATATTTGCTTGAATTAAAGCAAAAAGTACAAAAATAATGGTTTCAATGGTTATATTTTAAAATAGTGAAAAAATTCTCAAAATGTTTTTCTCTGGCCGAGAAACGTCGATTTTGAAAATGTTATTAAAAATCGAGGTTCATTTTTATTTATTGATCAATCGAAATGAAATCACTTTTAATGAGTATTTTATAGGTAATTTATTTGAATTCGGTCAAACATTTGTCCAGAAAAAAATGCATTAAAAAGTGTACCGAAAAAATCGCATGTTTTTTTCTTCAAGATACAAAATCCGTGACAACTATTTCTTATTGGAAATTGAATTTTAACAGTTTTTTGGATGAATATCGTTATATTTGCTTGAATTAAAGCAAAAAGTACAAAAATAATGGTTTCAATGGTTATATTTTAAAATAGTGAAAAAATTCTCAAAATGTTTTTCTCTGGCCGAGAAACGTCGATTTTGAAAATGTTATTTAAAATCGAGGTTCATTTTTATTTATTGATCAATCGAGATGAAATCACTTTTAATGAGTATTTTATAGGTAATTTATTTGAATTCGGTCAAACATTTGTCCAGAAAAAAATGCATTTAAAAGTGTACCGAAAAAATCGCATTTTTTTCTTCAAGATACAAAATCCGTGACAACGATTTCTTATTGAAAATTGAATTTGAACAGTTTTTTGAATGAATATCGTTATATTTGCTTGAATTAAAGCAAAAAGTACAAAAATAGTGGTTTCAGTGGTTATATTTTAAAATAGAGAAAAAATTCTCAAAATGTGCTTCTCGGACCGAGAAACGTCGATTTTGAAAATGTTATTAAAACTCGTGGTACATTTTTATTTATTGATCAATCGATATGAAATCACTTTTAATGAGTATTTTATAGGTAATAAAGCTGAATTCGGTCAAAAATTTGTCCAGAAAAAAAATCATTAAAAAGTGTACCGAAAAAATCGCATGTTTTTTTTCTTCAAGATACAAAATCCGTGACAACTATTTCTTATTGGAAGTTGAATTTTAACAGTTTTTTGGATGAATATCGTTATATTTGCTTGAATTAAAGCAAAAAGTACAAAAATAATGGTTTCAATGGTTATATTTTAAAATAGTGAAAAAATTCTCAAAATGTTTTTCTCTGGCCGAGAAACGTCGATTTTGAAAATGTTATTAAAAATCGAGGTTCATTTTTATTTATTGATCAATCGAAATGAAATCACTTTTAATGAGTATTTTATAGGTAATTTATTTGAATTCGGTCAAACATTTGTCCAGAAAAAAATGCATTAAAAAGTGTACCGAAAAATTCGCATGTTTTTTTTCTTCAAGATACAAAATCCGTGACAACGATTTCTTATTGAAAATTGAATTTCAACAGTTTTTTGAATGAATATCGTTATATTTGCTTGAATTAAAGCAAAAAGTACAAAAATAATGGTTTCAATGGTTATATTTTAAAATAGAGAAAAAATTCTCAAAATGTGCTTCACTGGCCGAGAAACGTCGATTTTGAAAATGTTATTAAAACTCGTGGTACATTTTTATTTATTGATCAATCGATATGAAATCACTTTTAATGAGTATTTTATAGGTAAATAAGCTGAATTCGGTCAAAAATTTGTCCAGTAAAAAGTTCATTAAAAAGTGTACCGAAAAAATCGCATGTTTTTTTCTTCAAGATACAAAATCCGTGACAACGATTTCTTATTGGAAATTGAATTTTAACAGTTTTTTGGATGAATATCGTTATATTTGCTTGAATTAAAGCAAAAAGTACAAAAATAATGGCTTCAATGGTTATATTTTAAAATAGTGAAAAAATTCTCAAAATGTGCTTCTCTGGCCGAGAAACGTCGATTTTGAAAATGTTATTAAAACTCGAGGTACATTTTTATTTATTGATCAATCGATATGAAATCACTTTTAATGAGTATTTTTTAGGTAAATAAGCTGAATTCGGTCAAAAATTTGTCCAGAAAAAAATTCATTAAAAAGTGTACCGAAAAAATCGCATGTTTTTTTTCTTCAAGATACAAAATCCGTGACAACGATTTCTTATTGAAAATTGAATTTGAACAGTTTTTTGAATGAATATCGTTATATTTGCTTGAATTAAAGCAAAAAGTACAAAAATAGTGGTTTCAGTGGTTATATTTTAAAATAGAGAAAAAATTCTCAAAATGTGCTTCTCTGACCGAGAAACGTCGATTTTGAAAATGTTATTAAAACTCGTGGTACATTTTTATTTATTGATCAATCGATATGAAATCACTTTTAATGAGTATTTTATAGGTAATAAAGCTGAATTCGGTCAAAAATTTGTCCAGAAAAAAAATCATTAAAAAGTGTACCGAAAAAATCGCATGTTTTTTTCTTCAAGATACAAAATCCGTGACAACTATTTCTTATTGGAAGTTGAATTTTAACAGTTTTTTGGATGAATATCGTTATATTTGCTTGAATTAAAGCAAAAAGTAGAAAAATAATGGTTTCAATGGTTATATTTTAAAATAGTGAAAAAATTCTCAAAATGTTTTTCTCTGGCCGAGAAACGTCGATTTTGAAAATGTTATTAAATATCGAGGTTCATTTTTATTTATTGATCAATCGAAATGAAATCACTTTTAATGAGTATTTTATAGGTAATTTATTTGAATTCGGTCAAACATTTGTCCAGAAAAAAATGCATTAAAAAGTGTACCGAAAAATTCGCATGTTTTTTTTCTTCAAGATACAAAATCCGTGACAACGATTTCTTATTGAAAATTGAATTTCAACACTTTTTTGAATGAATATCGTTATATTTGCTTGAATTAAAGCAAAAAGTACAAAAATAATGGTTTCAATGGTTATATTTTAAAATAGAGAAAAAATTCTCAAAATGTGCTTCACTGGCCGAGAAACGTCGATTTTGAAAATGTTATTAAAACTCGTGGTACATTTTTATTTATTGATCAATCGATATGAAATCACTTTTAATGAGTATTTTATAGGTAAATAAGCTGAATTCGGTCAAAAATTTGTCCAGTAAAAAGTTCATTAAAAAGTGTACCGAAAAAATCGCATGTTTTTTTCTTCAAGATACAAAATCCGTGACAACGATTTCTTATTGGAAATTGAATTTTAACAGTTTTTTGGATGAATATCGTTATATTTGCTTGAATTAAAGCAAAAAGTACAAAAATAATGGCTTCAATGGTTATATTTTAAAATAGTGAAAAAATTCTCAAAATGTGCTTCTCTGGCCGAGAAACGTCGATTTTGAAAATGTTATTAAAACTCGAGGTACATTTTTATTTATTGATCAATCGATATGAAATCACTTTTAATGAGTATTTTTTAGGTAAATAAGCTGAATTCGGTCAAAAATTTGTCCAGAAAAAAATTCATTAAAAAGTGTACCGAAAAAATCGCATGTTTTTTTTCTTCAAGATACAAAATCCGTGACAACGATTTCTTATTGAAAATTGAATTTGAACAGTTTTTTGAATGAATATCGTTATATTTGCTTGAATTAAAGCAAAAAGTACAAAAATAATGGTTTCAATGGTTATATTTTAAAATAGTGAAAAAATTCTCAAAATGTTTTTCTCTGGCCGAGAAACGTCGATTTTGAAAATGTTATTTAAAATCGAGGTTCATTTTTATTTATTGATCAATCGAGATGAAATCACTTTTAATGAGTATTTTATAGGTAATTTATTTGAATTCGGTCAAACATTTGTCCAGAAAAAAATGCATTTAAAAGTGTACCGAAAAAATCGCATTTTTTTCTTCAAGATACAAAATCCGTGACAACGATTTCTTATTGAAAATTGAATTTGAACAGTTTTTTGAATGAATATCGTTATATTTGCTTGAATTAAAGCAAAAAGTACAAAAATAGTGGTTTCAGTGGTTATATTTTAAAATAGAGAAAAAATTCTCAAAATGTGCTTCTCGGACCGAGAAACGTCGATTTTGAAAATGTTATTAAAACTCGTGGTACATTTTTATTTATTGATCAATCGATATGAAATCACTTTTAATGAGTATTTTATAGGTAATAAAGCTGAATTCGGTCAAAAATTTGTCCAGAAAAAAAATCATTAAAAAGTGTACCGAAAAAATCGCATGTTTTTTTTCTTCAAGATACAAAATCCGTGACAACTATTTCTTATTGGAAGTTGAATTTTAACAGTTTTTTGGATGAATATCGTTATATTTGCTTGAATTAAAGCAAAAAGTACAAAAATAATGGTTTCAATGGTTATATTTTAAAATAGTGAAAAAATTCTCAAAATGTTTTTCTCTGGCCGAGAAACGTCGATTTTGAAAATGTTATTAAAAATCGAGGTTCATTTTTATTTATTGATCAATCGAAATGAAATCACTTTTAATGAGTATTTTATAGGTAATTTATTTGAATTCGGTCAAACATTTGTCCAGAAAAAAATGCATTAAAAAGTGTACCGAAAAATTCGCATGTTTTTTTTCTTCAAGATACAAAATCCGTGACAACGATTTCTTATTGAAAATTGAATTTCAACAGTTTTTTGAATGAATATCGTTATATTTGCTTGAATTAAAGCAAAAAGTACAAAAATAATGGTTTCAATGGTTATATTTTAAAATAGAGAAAAAATTCTCAAAATGTGCTTCACTGGCCGAGAAACGTCGATTTTGAAAATGTTATTAAAACTCGTGGTACATTTTTATTTATTGATCAATCGATATGAAATCACTTTTAATGAGTATTTTATAGGTAAATAAGCTGAATTCGGTCAAAAATTTGTCCAGTAAAAAGTTCATTAAAAAGTGTACCGAAAAAATCGCATGTTTTTTTCTTCAAGATACAAAATCCGTGACAACGATTTCTTATTGGAAATTGAATTTTAACAGTTTTTTGGATGAATATCGTTATATTTGCTTGAATTAAAGCAAAAAGTACAAAAATAATGGCTTCAATGGTTATATTTTAAAATAGTGAAAAAATTCTCAAAATGTGCTTCTCTGGCCGAGAAACGTCGATTTTGAAAATGTTATTAAAACTCGAGGTACATTTTTATTTATTGATCAATCGATATGAAATCACTTTTAATGAGTATTTTTTAGGTAAATAAGCTGAATTCGGTCAAAAATTTGTCCAGAAAAAAATTCATTAAAAAGTGTACCGAAAAAATCGCATGTTTTTTTTCTTCAAGATACAAAATCCGTGACAACGATTTCTTATTGAAAATTGAATTTGAACAGTTTTTTGAATGAATATCGTTATATTTGCTTGAATTAAAGCAAAAAGTACAAAAATAGTGGTTTCAGTGGTTATATTTTAAAATAGAGAAAAAATTCTCAAAATGTGCTTCTCTGACCGAGAAACGTCGATTTTGAAAATGTTATTAAAACTCGTGGTACATTTTTATTTATTGATCAATCGATATGAAATCACTTTTAATGAGTATTTTATAGGTAATAAAGCTGAATTCGGTCAAAAATTTGTCCAGAAAAAAAATCATTAAAAAGTGTACCGAAAAAATCGCATGTTTTTTTCTTCAAGATACAAAATCCGTGACAACTATTTCTTATTGGAAGTTGAATTTTAACAGTTTTTTGGATGAATATCGTTATATTTGCTTGAATTAAAGCAAAAAGTAGAAAAATAATGGTTTCAATGGTTATATTTTAAAATAGTGAAAAAATTCTCAAAATGTTTTTCTCTGGCCGAGAAACGTCGATTTTGAAAATGTTATTAAATATCGAGGTTCATTTTTATTTATTGATCAATCGAAATGAAATCACTTTTAATGAGTATTTTATAGGTAATTTATTTGAATTCGGTCAAACATTTGTCCAGAAAAAAATGCATTAAAAAGTGTACCGAAAAATTCGCATGTTTTTTTTCTTCAAGATACAAAATCCGTGACAACGATTTCTTATTGAAAATTGAATTTCAACACTTTTTTGAATGAATATCGTTATATTTGCTTGAATTAAAGCAAAAAGTACAAAAATAATGGTTTCAATGGTTATATTTTAAAATAGAGAAAAAATTCTCAAAATGTGCTTCACTGGCCGAGAAACGTCGATTTTGAAAATGTTATTAAAACTCGTGGTACATTTTTATTTATTGATCAATCGATATGAAATCACTTTTAATGAGTATTTTATAGGTAAATAAGCTGAATTCGGTCAAAAATTTGTCCAGTAAAAAGTTCATTAAAAAGTGTACCGAAAAAATCGCATGTTTTTTTCTTCAAGATACAAAATCCGTGACAACGATTTCTTATTGGAAATTGAATTTTAACAGTTTTTTGGATGAATATCGTTATATTTGCTTGAATTAAAGCAAAAAGTACAAAAATAATGGCTTCAATGGTTATATTTTAAAATAGTGAAAAAATTCTCAAAATGTGCTTCTCTGGCCGAGAAACGTCGATTTTGAAAATGTTATTAAAACTCGAGGTACATTTTTATTTATTGATCAATCGATATGAAATCACTTTTAATGAGTATTTTTTAGGTAAATAAGCTGAATTCGGTCAAAAATTTGTCCAGAAAAAAATTCATTAAAAAGTGTACCGAAAAAATCGCATGTTTTTTTTCTTCAAGATACAAAATCCGTGACAACGATTTCTTATTGAAAATTGAATTTGAACAGTTTTTTGAATGAATATCGTTATATTTGCTTGAATTAAAGCAAAAAGTACAAAAATAGTGGTTTCAGTGGTTATATTTTAAAATAGAGAAAAAATTCTCAAAATGTGCTTCTCTGACCGAGAAACGTCGATTTTGAAAATGTTATTAAAACTCGTGGTACATTTTTATTTATTGATCAATCGATATGAAATCACTTTTAATGAGTATTTTATAGGTAATAAAGCTGAATTCGGTCAAAAATTTGTCCAGAAAAAAAATCATTAAAAAGTGTACCGAAAAAATCGCATGTTTTTTTCTTCAAGATACAAAATCCGTGACAACTATTTCTTATTGGAAGTTGAATTTTAACAGTTTTTTGGATGAATATCGTTATATTTGCTTGAATTAAAGCAAAAAGTAGAAAAATAATGGTTTCAATGGTTATATTTTAAAATAGTGAAAAAATTCTCAAAATGTTTTTCTCTGGCCGAGAAACGTCGATTTTGAAAATGTTATTAAATATCGAGGTTCATTTTTATTTATTGATCAATCGAAATGAAATCACTTTTAATGAGTATTTTATAGGTAATTTATTTGAATTCGGTCAAACATTTGTCCAGAAAAAAATGCATTAAAAAGTGTACCGAAAAATTCGCATGTTTTTTTTCTTCAAGATACAAAATCCGTGACAACGATTTCTTATTGAAAATTGAATTTCAACACTTTTTTGAATGAATATCGTTATATTTGCTTGAATTAAAGCAAAAAGTACAAAAATAATGGTTTCAATGGTTATATTTTAAAATAGAGAAAAAATTCTCAAAATGTGCTTCACTGGCCGAGAAACGTCGATTTTGAAAATGTTATTAAAACTCGTGGTACATTTTTATTTATTGATCAATCGATATGAAATCACTTTTAATGAGTATTTTATAGGTAAATAAGCTGAATTCGGTCAAAAATTTGTCCAGTAAAAAGTTCATTAAAAAGTGTACCGAAAAAATCGCATGTTTTTTTCTTCAAGATACAAAATCCGTGACAACGATTTCTTATTGGAAATTGAATTTTAACAGTTTTTGGATGAATATCGTTATATTTGCTTGAATTAAAGCAAAAAGTACAAAAATAATGGCTTCAATGGTTATATTTTAAAATAGTGAAAAAATTCTCAAAATGTGCTTCTCTGGCCGAGAAACGTCGATTTTGAAAATGTTATTAAAAATCGAGGTTCATTTTTATTTATTGATCAATCGAAATGAAATCACTTTTAATGAGTATTTTATAGGTAATTTATTTGAATTCGGTCAAACATTTGTCCAGAAAAAAATGCATTAAAAAGTGTACCGAAAAATTCGCATGTTTTTTTTCTTCAAGATACAAAATCCGTGACAACGATTTCTTATTGAAAATTGAATTTGAACAGTTTTTTGAATGAATATCGTTATATTTGCTTGAATTAAAGCAAAAAGTACAAAAATAATGGTTTCAATGGTTATATTTTAAAATAGAGAAAAAATTCTCAAAATGTGCTTCACTGGCCGAGAAACGTCGATTTTGAAAATGTTATTAAAACTCGTGTCACATTTTTATTTGTTGATCAATCGATATGAAATCACTTTTAATGAGTATTTTTTAGGTAAATAAGCTGAATTCGGTCAAAAATTTGTCCAGAAAAAAATTCATTAAAAAGTGTACCGAAAAAATCGCATGTTTTTTTTCTTCAAGATACAAAATCCGTGACAACGATTTCTTATTGGAAATTGAATTTTAACAGTTTTTTGGATGAATATCGTTATATTTGCTTGAATTAAAGCAAAAAGTACAAAAATAATGGTTTCAGTGGTTATATTTTAAAATAGTGAAAAAATTCTCAAAATGTGCTTCTCTGGCCGAGAAACGTCGATTTTGAAAATGTTATTAAAACTCGAGGTTCATTTTTATTTATTGATCAATCGAAATGAAATCACTTTTAATGAGTATTTTATAGGTAATTTATTTGAATTCGGTCAAATATTTGTCCAGAAAAAAATGCATTAAAAAGTGTACCGAAAAAATCGCATGTTTTTTTTCTTCAAGATGCAAAATCCGTGACAACTATTTCTTATTGGAAGTTGAATTTTAACAGTTTTTTGGATGAATATCGTTATATTTGCTTGAATTAAAGCAAAAAGTACAAAAATAATGGTTTCAATGGTTATATTTTAAAATAGTGAAAAAATTCTCAAAATGTGCTTCTCTGGCCGAGAAACGTCGATTTTGAAAATGTTATTAAAAATAAAGGTACATTTTTATTTATTGATCAATCAATATGAAATCACTTTTAATGAGTATTTTATAGGTAATAAAGCTGAATTCGGTCAAAAATTTGTCCAGAAAAAAATCATTAAAAAGTGTACCGAAAAAATCGCATGTTTTTTTTCTTCAAGATACAAAATCCGTGACAACTATTTCTTATTGGAAATTGAATTTTAACAGTTTTTTGGATGAATATCGTTATATTTGCTTGAATTAAAGCAAAAAGTACAAAAATAATGGTTTCAATGGTTATATTTTAAAATAGTGAAAAAATTCTCAAAATGTTTTTCTCTGGCCGAGAAACGTCGATTTTGAAAATGTTATTAAAAATCGAGGTTCATTTTTATTTATTGATCAATCGAGATGAAATCACTTTTAATGAGTATTTTATAGGTAATTTATTTGAATTCGGTCAAACATTTGTCCAGAAAAAAATGCATTTAAAAGTGTACCGAAAAAATCGCATTTTTTTCTTCAAGATACAAAATCCGTGACAACGATTTCTTATTGAAAATTGAATTTGAACAGTTTTTTGAATGAATATCGTTATATTTGCTTGAATTAAAGCAAAAAGTACAAAAATAGTGGTTTCAGTGGTTATATTTTAAAATAGAGAAAAAATTCTCAAAATGTGCTTCTCTGACCGAGAAACGTCGATTTTGAAAATGTTATTAAAACTCGTGGTACATTTTTATTTATTGATCAATCGATATGAAATCACTTTTAATGAGTATTTTATAGGTAATAAAGCTGAATTCGGTCAAAAATTTGTCCAGAAAAAAAATCATTAAAAAGTGTACCGAAAAAATCGCATGTTTTTTTTCTTCAAGATACAAAATCCGTGACAACTATTTCTTATTGGAAGTTGAATTTTAACAGTTTTTGGATGAATATCGTTATATTTGCTTGAATTAAAGCAAAAAGTACAAAAATAATGGTTTCAATGGTTATATTTTAAAATAGTGAAAAAATTCTCAAAATGTTTTTCTCTGGCCGAGAAACGTCGATTTTGAAAATGTTATTAAAAATCGAGGTTCATTTTTATTTATTGATCAATCGAAATGAAATCACTTTTAATGAGTATTTTATAGGTAATTTATTTGAATTCGGTCAAACATTTGTCCAGAAAAAAATGCATTAAAAAGTGTACCGAAAAATTCGCATGTTTTTTTTCTTCAAGATACAAAATCCGTGACAACGATTTCTTATTGAAAATTGAATTTCAACAGTTTTTTGAATGAATATCGTTATATTTGCTTGAATTAAAGCAAAAAGTACAAAAATAATGGTTTCAATGGTTATATTTTAAAATAGAGAAAAAATTCTCAAAATGTGCTTCACTGGCCGAGAAACGTCGATTTTGAAAATGTTATTAAAACTCGTGGTACATTTTTATTTATTGATCAATCGATATGAAATCACTTTTAATGAGTATTTTATAGGTAAATAAGCTGAATTCGGTCAAAAATTTGTCCAGTAAAAAGTTCATTAAAAAGTGTACCGAAAAAATCGCATGTTTTTTTCTTCAAGATACAAAATCCGTGACAACGATTTCTTATTGGAAATTGAATTTTAACAGTTTTTTGGATGAATATCGTTATATTTGCTTGAATTAAAGCAAAAAGTACAAAAATAATGGCTTCAATGGTTATATTTTAAAATAGTGAAAAAATTCTCAAAATGTGCTTCTCTGGCCGAGAAACGTCGATTTTGAAAATGTTATTAAAACTCGAGGTACATTTTTATTTATTGATCAATCGATATGAAATCACTTTTAATGAGTATTTTTTAGGTAAATAAGCTGAATTCGGTCAAAAATTTGTCCAGAAAAAAATTCATTAAAAAGTGTACCGAAAAAATCGCATGTTTTTTTTCTTCAAGATACAAAATCCGTGACAACGATTTCTTATTGAAAATTGAATTTGAACAGTTTTTTGAATGAATATCGTTATATTTGCTTGAATTAAAGCAAAAAGTACAAAAATAGTGGTTTCAGTGGTTATATTTTAAAATAGAGAAAAAATTCTCAAAATGTGCTTCTCTGACCGAGAAACGTCGATTTTGAAAATGTTATTAAAACTCGTGGTACATTTTTATTTATTGATCAATCGATATGAAATCACTTTTAATGAGTATTTTATAGGTAATAAAGCTGAATTCGGTCAAAAATTTGTCCAGAAAAAAAATCATTAAAAAGTGTACCGAAAAAATCGCATGTTTTTTTCTTCAAGATACAAAATCCGTGACAACGATTTCTTATTGGAAATTGAATTTTAACAGTTTTTTGGAGGAATATCGTTATATTTGCTTGAATTAAAGCAAAAAGTACAAAAATAATGGCTTCAATGGTTATATTTTAAAATAGTGAAAAAATTCTCAAAATGTGCTTCTCTGGCCGAGAAACGTCGATTTTGAAAATGTTATTAAAAATCGAGGTTCATTTTTATTTATTGATCAATCGAAATGAAATCACTTTTAATGAGTATTTTATAGGTAATTTATTTGAATTCGGTCAAACATTTGTCCAGAAAAAAATGCATTAAAAAGTGTACCGAAAAATTCGCATGTTTTTTTTCTTCAAGATACAAAATCCGTGACAACGATTTCTTATTGAAAATTGAATTTCAACAGTTTTTTGAATGAATATCGTTATATTTGCTTGAATTAAAGCAAAAAGTACAAAAATAATGGTTTCAATGGTTATATTTTAAAATAGAGAAAAAATTCTCAAAATGTGCTTCACTGGCCGAGAAACGTCGATTTTGAAAATGTTATTAAAACTCGTGTCACATTTTTATTTGTTGATCAATCGATATGAAATCACTTTTAATGAGTATTTTATAGGTAAATAAGCTGAATTCGGTCAAAAATTTGTCCAGTAAAAAATTCATTAAAAAGTGTACCGAAAAAATCGCATGTTTTTTTTCTTCAAGATACAAAATCCGTGACAACGATTTCTTATTGGAAATTGAATTTTAACAGTTTTTTGGATGAATATCGTTATATTTGCTTGAATTAAAGCAAAAAGTACAAAAATAATGGTTTCAGTGGTTATATTTTAAAATAGTGAAAAAATTCTCAAAATGTGCTTCTCTGGCCGAGAAACGTCGATTTTGAAAATGTTATTAAAACTCGAGGTACATTTTTATTTATTGATCAATCGATATGAAATCACTTTTAATGAGTATTTTTTAGGTAAATAAGCTGAATTCGGTCAAAAATTTGTCCAGAAAAAAATTCATTAAAAAGTGTACCGAAAAAATCGCATGTTTTTTTTCTTCAAGATACAAAATCCGTGACAACTATTTCTTATTGGAAATTGAATTTTAACAGTTTTTTGGATGAATATCGTTATATTTGCTTGAATTAAAGCAAAAAGTACAAAAATAATGGTTTCAATGGTTATATTTTAAAATAGTGAAAAAATTCTCAAAATGTTTTTCTCTGGCCGAGAAACGTCGATTTTGAAAATGTTATTAAAAATCGAGGTTCATTTTTATTTATTGATCAATCGAGATGAAATCACTTTTAATGAGTATTTTATAGGTAATTTATTTGAATTCGGTCAAACATTTGTCCAGAAAAAAATGCATTTAAAAGTGTACCGAAAAAATCGCATTTTTTTTCTTCAAGATACAAAATCCGTGACAACGATTTCTTATTGAAAATTGAATTTGAACAGTTTTTTGAATGAATATCGTTATATTTGCTTGAATTAAAGCAAAAAGTACAAAAATAGTGGTTTCAGTGGTTATATTTTAAAATAGAGAAAAAATTCTCAAAATGTGCTTCTCTGGCCGAGAAACGTCGATTTTGAAAATGTTATTAAAACTCGTGGTACATTTTTATTTATTGATCAATCGATATGAAATCACTTTTAATGAGTATTTTATAGGTAAATAAGCTGAATTCGGTCAAAAATTTGTCCAGTAAAAAATTCATTAAAAAGTGTACCGAAAAAATCGCATGTTTTTTTTCTTCAAGATAGAAAATCCGTGACAACGATTTCTTATTGGAAATTGAATTTTAACAGTTTTTTGGATGAATATCGTTATATTTGCTTGAATTAAAGCAAAAAGTACAAAAATAATGGTTTCAGTGGTTATATTTTAAAATAGTGAAAAAATTCTCAAAAGCAAACATGTTTTCTTATTGTTATTGTTTTATAATGATGAAGGTTAATTTGTCTCACTTAATTTAAATTCGAATTATTAACTAGCACTCTCGGCAACGACCATATCACGCTGAATACACCGGTTCTCGTCCTATCACCGAAGTTAAGCAGCGACGAGCGCAGTCAGTACTTGGGAGGGAAACCACTTAGGAACACTGCGTGCCGTTGGCTTTTTCACTTTTTTTCTTCTTTTAAATTCCAATAGATATGAAAAAAGCAAACATATCTTCCTTTTGTTATTGTTTTATAAAGATGAAGGTTAATTAATTTCAAATTATTAACTAGCACTCTCGGCAACGGCCATATCACGCTGAATACACCGGTTCTCGTCCGATCACCGAAGTTAAGCAGCGTCGAGTGCAGTCATTACTTGGAAGGGAGACCACTTAGGAACACTGCGTGCCGTTGGCTTTTTCACTTTTTTTTTCCTCTTTTAAATTTTAATAGATATGAAAAAAGCAAACATGTTTTCTTATTGTTATTGTTTTAAAATTATGAAGGTGAATTTGTCTCACTTAATTTAAATTCGAATTATTAACTAGCACTCTCGGCAACGACCATATCACGCTGAAAACACCGGTTCTCGTCCGATCACCGAAGTTAAGCAGCGTCGACCGCATACAGTACTTGGGAGGGAGAACACTTAGGAACACTGCGTGCCGTTGGCTTTTTCACTTTTTTTTCCTCTTTTAAATTCCAATAGATATGAAAAAAGCAAACTTATCTTCTTTTTGTTATTGTTTTATAAAGATGAAAGTAAATTAAATTCAAATTATTAACTAGCACTCTCGGCAACGGCCATATCACGCTGAATACACCTATAATACACCCAGCTTATTTACCTATAAAATACTCATTAAAAGTGATTTCATATCGATTGATCAATAAATAAAAATGTACCACGAGTTTTAATAACATTTTCAAAATCGACGTTTCTCGGCCAGTGAAGCACATTTTGAGAATTTTTTCTCTATTTTAAAATATAACCATTGAAACCATTATTTTTGTACTTTTTGCTTTAATTCAAGCAAATATAACGATATTCATTCAAAAAACTGTTGAAATTCAATTTTCAATAAGAAATCGTTGTCACGGATTTTGTATCTTGAAGAAAAAAAACATGCGAATTTTTCGGTACACTTTTTAATGCATTTTTTTCTGGACAAATGTTTGACCGAATTCAAATAAATTACCTATAAAATACTCATTAAAAGTGATTTCATTTCGATTGATCAATAAATAAAAATGAACCTCGATTTTTAATAACATTTTCAAAATCGACGTTTCTCGGCCAGAGAAAAACATTTTGAGAATTTTTTCACTATTTTAAAATATAACCATTGAAACCATTATTTTTCTACTTTTTGCTTTAATTCAAGCAAATATAACGATATTCATCCAAAAAACTGTTAAAATTCAACTTCCAATAAGAAATAGTTGTCACGGATTTTGTATCTTGAAGAAAAAAACATGCGATTTTTTCGGTACACTTTTTAATGATTTTTTTTCTGGACAAATTTTTGACCGAATTCAGCTTTATTACCTATAAAATACTCATTAAAAGTGATTTCATATCGATTGATCAATAAATAAAAATGTACCACGAGTTTTAATAACATTTTCAAAATCGACGTTTCTCGGTCAGAGAAGCACATTTTGAGAATTTTTTCTCTATTTTAAAATATAACCACTGAAACCACTATTTTTGAACTTTTTGCTTTAATTCAAGCAAATATAACGATATTCATTCAAAAAACTGTTCAAATTCAATTTTCAATAAGAAATCGTTGTCACGGATTTTGTATCTTGAAGAAAAAAAACATGCGATTTTTTCGGTACACTTTTTAATGAATTTTTTTCTGGACAAATTTTTGACCGAATTCAGCTTATTTACCTAAAAAATACTCATTAAAAGTGATTTCATATCGATTGATCAATAAATAAAAATGTACCTCGAGTTTTAATAACATTTTCAAAATCGACGTTTCTCGGCCAGAGAAGCACATTTTGAGAATTTTTTCACTATTTTAAAATATAACCATTGAAGCCATTATTTTTGTACTTTTTGCTTTAATTCAAGCAAATATAACGATATTCATTCAAAAAACTGTTGAAATTCAATTTTCAATAAGAAATCGTTGTCACGGATTTTGTATCTTGAAGAAAAAAAACATGCGAATTTTTCGGTACACTTTTTAATGCATTTTTTTCTGGACAAATGTTTGACCGAATTCAAATAAATTACCTATAAAATACTCATTAAAAGTGATTTCATTTCGATTGATCAATAAATAAAAATGAACCTCGATTTTTAATAACATTTTCAAAATCGACGTTTCTCGGCCAGAGAAAAACATTTTGAGAATTTTTTCACTATTTTAAAATATAACCATTGAAACCATTATTTTTGTACTTTTTGCTTTAATTCAAGCAAATATAACGATATTCATCCAAAAAACTGTTAAAATTCAACTTCCAATAAGAAATAGTTGTCACGGATTTTGTATCTTGAAGAAAAAAAACATGCGATTTTTTCGGTACACTTTTTAATGATTTTTTTTCTGGACAAATTTTTGACCGAATTCAGCTTTATTACCTATAAAATACTCATTAAAAGTGATTTCATATCGATTGATCAATAAATAAAAATGTACCACGAGTTTTAATAACATTTTCAAAATCGACGTTTCTCGGTCAGAGAAGCACATTTTGAGAATTTTTTCTCTATTTTAAAATATAACCACTGAAACCACTATTTTTGTACTTTTTGCTTTAATTCAAGCAAATATAACGATATTCATTCAAAAAACTGTTCAAATTCAATTTTCAATAAGAAATCGTTGTCACGGATTTTGTATCTTGAAGAAAAAAATGCGATTTTTTCGGTACACTTTTAAATGCATTTTTTTCTGGACAAATGTTTGACCGAATTCAAATAAATTACCTATAAAATACTCATTAAAAGTGATTTCATCTCGATTGAACAATATATAAAAATGTACCTCGATTTTTAATAATATTTTCAAAATCGACGTTTCTCGGCCAGAGAAACACATTTTGTGTATTTCTTCACTATTTTCAAATATAACCACTGAAACCATTATTTTTGTAATTTTTGCTTTAATTCAAGCAAATATAACGATATTCATTCAAAAAACTGTTAAAATTCAATTTTCAATAAGAAATCGTTGTGACGAATTTTGTATGTCGAAGAAAAAAAACATGCGATTTTTTCGGTACTTTTTTGAATGCATTTTTTTCTGGACAAAGTTTTGACCGAATTCAGCTTAGTTCCTTATAAAACACTCATTAAAAGTGATTTCATCTCGATTGAACAATAAATAAAAATGTACCTCGATTTTTAATAATATTTTCAAAATCGACGTTTCTCGGCCAGAGAAACACATTTTGTGTATTTCTTCACTATTTTCAAATATAACCACTGAAACCATTATTTTTGTAATTTTTGCTTTAATTCAAGCAAATATAACGATATTCATTCAAAAAACTGTTAAAATTCAATTTTCAATAAGAAATCGTTGTGACGAATTTTGTATGTCGAAGAAAAAAAAACATGCGATTTTTTCGGTACTTTTTTGAATGCATTTTTTTCTGGACAAACGTTTGACCAAATTCAGCTTAATTGCCTATAAAACACTCATTAAAAGTGATTTCATCTCGATTGAACAATAAACAAAAATGTACCTCGATTTTTAATAATATTTTCAAAATCGACGTTTCTCGGCCAGAGAAACACATTTTGAGTATTTCTTCACTATTTT